>NW_007726113.1:1579336-1651978 GCF_000696425.1 Galeopterus variegatus | reverse complement strand
GCATAACTTCGTATAGCATAAAAAAAAAAAAAAAAAAAAAAAAAAAAAAAAAAAGAATAACTAATTTATCCTAGTATATCCTTTTCAGAGCAGTGTTTTTCAAAGTGCTGTCTACCACAACTACCAGAATTACCTGGGTTGCCTGCTAAAAGAATTTAAGTCTAAGGACCACTTTGGACCTGCTATATCAGAACCTTTGGTGATTTTTAACAGGCTCCCAACTCTTTCTTATGCATGTTCAAGAATTGCTTTACATAGACTACCTAATTTAATCCTCAGAATAACTCTTCTTGCATACTATTCTCCCAGTTTTGTAGGTGAGAAACTGGAGACTTAGGAGACTTTATATAGAGATGGTGCTGGAGAGATGATAGGTATTTTTTCCTGCTATTTAATTAATGACATATTTGGAGCCATTTCTCCTGTGGAAACCAGGTGCTAAGCTACTCTTCTGTGTCTCTTGTGAAGTTTCTATGGTTATCTTCTGCTAAGACATCCTCCTGATTCTTTTCCTCCAATGTTGCTTCCCGTATGTTATCAGTTGATCACATTCTCCAAAATGCTTATTCTGATCTATGGGAATAATATGTAAGAGTGATTTCTTTCTTGGATATCTATAATATTCTCCCAAGCAGCACTCCTGTTTTTCTTCCTTTTGCTTCCGTTATATTTTGTGAAATGTTGGTATATGTTTCCATCAGTCTGTGCAAACAATGTATTGGACTTTGAAAATCCACAAAAATGGAAGGAACAAAAAATGAACAGTTACTTTCATGTGCCTTAGCATGTTAAATTAAGCCAGCATAAAAGTTGATCTTACTTTCACAATTTTAGCTCTAATTATTCTCTTGAGAAATTTTCTTAGTATGATATTCTCAGTAATTGTTCTATTAAAGGTTCTTTTTCTTCTACTCTTTTCTTGTGTTTGAGGTTTCTTTTTCCTCCTTGATAAAGTTTCTAAAGAGACATGTGATTGTATATTAAAATAGACATAAAATTTTAATTCTGTATTTGTTTCTGTCTTGTCCTGATTCAGAGCATACTAAATTAAAAATGTGCTTACAGCTTTATTTCTTTTCCGTTTTTATTCCGTTCTAATTCCTGTTGGTATCAGAAAGAAAACGACTGCCTATTTTTATCTCACTGGACCCTGGCAGAATTCAACACCACAAATAAAGTTTCTATTTCAATTCCTTTTTACTTGATAGGGCAGTGTTGGGATTGCTACCAAATGAGACAATCTTTTGATAGAAAAACATTTAACTTTTATATACACCTGAAACAAACTAAATATGAATAGGGTATTTCTTTGAAATCCATTAATGCTTTTTAACCTTTTAAGGAGGGTCAATTTTAAAAAGCTGATGGGAGACAATAAAATGTTCTAGTTAATAATGTAACTAAATCTAGAGGGTGGGCATCTTCTTAGTCACCAGGGCTGGTTTTCATTCATGTTTTTCTGTAAACTCACACACAGCTATCATCTTCTTCTACACAGTAATTTGTGTTTGTACTCATTAAGACAAAGACCTTGATTTCTAACATTTACTTAATGAGCTTCAGTTTCTAAGAATCAGCTTATTTACTCAGTTTAATTTAGGTGTTTCCTCTTAACATGTGGGAAAGCTCCCTCAGTTCAACAATTTGGTTTTGGTTTGCTGGACGTATAGCATCGTATTAGGTGCTATGGCATCGCTGAGCTAAAAGTCAATGATAGATACTTTCATGGAATTTATAGTCTGAGCAGACATTTCTATCCAAGAAAAAAGTAATGAGCAATCCAGATATAAGTATTAATACTTATATGTATTATAAGTAATAGTATAAATATTATGTTGTACAGTGCCAAAATAAGATCTACAGGAGTCTGGAGAAGGACAAGAGATCAGTGTGATTTTGGTAAACAGTAACCCTGATGAGTGAGCAAGCAATAGCACTGAGCCCTGAATTATGGCTGATACTTGAGAGCAAAGCAAAGGGACACACAGGCAGTCTGGATGGTGCAAACAGCTATATAATTCCAAGTCACATTAAAGATTAGGAAAGTGTTGGGAAAATGGAACAATTTGGTCAGGCTCCTCTCGCCTGGGAACCGGTTCAGAGTCGTTTGGTAAGCGTTGTGTTTGTGGGTGGAGTAAGTGCGCCTGCAAGTCGACGCCGCCTTGGCTGGTGTTTTACCGACTCGGGCTTCCAAGGACCATGTGGCCGGTTTTCTAGCATATAGACCTGTGTGAAGGGGTCTGGTGACCCAGCCTGGCATGTGAGGGGTCTGGTGACCCAGTCTGTGAATGGGCTAGAGGGGTCTGGGAGTTCAACCATCGGTCTGGTCGGTGCAGGAATACTGGCAGGTAAAAGAGCCGCGACAACTAGTGTGGTCACCTAGCTTTACAGTTGGCATCGCGAACAGGATTAAGAGCTAGACAGTTGGCGCTGTGAGCAGGATTTGCGACCTCAGCCTTAGCCTTGCAGTAGCCCTTGTTGTAGCAAGATAGGAAGTGTCCAGAGATTTGTCACAGTACAGAATCACAAACATTGCGAGTGAACTCTGACATGGTTGTCCTTATGCACTGAGCCTTGATCAACTCCTGGCTTACACTTTGGAATCCATCTTGTCTTGGAGACTTATTTTGTGTCCTCTTCTATAGCATATTTCTTTTTTAATCACTCATTTTATCTGTCAAGCTTTGCCCCATATATATTCATGTTTATAAATTATTTCTGCAATCAATTGTAAATTTCAATAAATAAGACTTCAAATTAACAAAGCTTCCCAAACTAGTAGAAACACTTCTTGAAATTATCCAAATAATCGGCCTGCTGCCTTTATCTTACGAGTTACTGTATGGATAACCCAGTATTGTAATTATCTAGAACACTTATATAGGAACACATAAGAGTTTGCATATTAGCTGAAAAATTATTTTTCTCTTTTGGCTGTTATTATATCTGTCATAATAACATTGTATGATTAGCACATTATTAAGTTAGCCCACTTTGTTGGCATACTTCCGAGTGTGCTCCGAGTCTCCTGTTGGATTTTCAGATCCTTGAACAAGAAATTCAATTCATTTTCTCTTTTTTCCATTTCCCCGTCTGGCCACAGGCTTTTGCGCAGTCTTCTTTGTTCATCTTCACTGGCAGAGTTATTTATGGCTGGTCATTTTACCTCTGATCACCTTTCACTTTCTACCCACAAAATAGAGACAATTATAGCCACTGCCCCTTCAGAGAACACTCAAGGTTAAAGAGAAAGAAGTAAGGTGTATTTTAGAAGTAAAACTGTAGAATCAGAGCTACATAGCAGGGTCTGTGTTGACAGAGAAAGTCTGAAGAAATTAAAAATAAATTGTGGATTATCCTAGAATGTTTTACCAAGTGCTAATAAGTGATACCTTCTTTTTAAAAAAAATTTATTTAAAATTTGATACTTATTATTCATATGTTTTGATTTTAATTTTAGTAGATATTTTGAATATTTTATTTTTTTATAAGTAATACCTTCTTATAAGTATTTTAATGTAATAACGTAATAATTTAATGCTGATGTTAACAGCACTTTTAGTAATAAATATTTCTATGTAGCAAATTGAGCCAGTTTAAGTGGGTATATTCTAACTTTTTAGAAAAAAAATTCTTAAAACTTAGAACAAATATTGTGAGAATTTTATATGAGATTTTTGTTATTTTCAATGTTAAGATTTCAGTTCTCTTTTCATATAATGCTTTTATATGAAAAAAAAAATCCTTTTCTCCAACGTCTAAATGTTTACCCTGAATTTGGAGAGTGTGGTGGCAGGATGCCCTGCTCTCTCATTTTATAGCACTGTCTCATGATCATTGCACAAAGGGGTGGCAGTACAGCCAACAGCCAATAATTTAAAATAAAAATCAGGAAGGAAAAAACCTGAAATAAGTACAGACACTTTGCATTATTTTGGTAGCTGGGAGAAGCCATTAAAACTATTATAAATATTCATCCATTTGGCTTATTCAGATTATCAGGCCTATCTGTGTTGTGGTCTGTTTGAACTGCTGTAACAAAGTACCTTAGACTGGGTGGCTTATAAACAACAGAAATTTATTTCTCATGGTTTTGGAGGCCGGGAAGTCCAAGATTGAGGTGCCAGCAGATTTGGTGTCTGGTGAGGGCCCATTTCTGGTTCCTATGTGACGCCTTCTCACTTCTTCACATGGTGAAGGGGTAAGGCAGCTCCCAGGCCTCTTTTATAAGGGCTCTAATCTCCTTTATGAGGATTATGCCCTCATGACCTAATCACCTCCCAAAGGCACCTCCTAACACAATAGCATTGGTGGTTAGGATTTAACATAGGGATTTTGCAGGGACACAAACATTCAGACTATAGCAGTCTGCTTTAATTTTCTTGCATTCAATCAAGTATTCAATTGTGTACAACCTGGCATGATTGTATAGTATTTTTTTTCTACATAGTTGACACAGTAAATAATTTCAGTGTTCCCTTAAATCAATTAAAGTCAAAAGACTAGGTCTACATATGAATTTGGTCTATGTTTATTTTGTTGCCATGAACTATAGTAAATATATTTACTAATAATCTGTATAACTCAGGCTTAGTGTCATCTATCACATATCATCATTTGAATTCAGAAATTGGCAACACTTTCCACACAGCCTACGATTTATAGCAGTGACTGTAAAAAGCCTTAATGTGAATTACCCATTTGTTTTCATTATTTTAGACTATTCTGAAAACCAAGTTTGAATAGCATTAATAGAATGTTCAAAATAAATGTTCAAAAGTAACACATTACTGTACTCTGAGACTCAGGATAAATCCGTATACTGAGGCTTTGGGGTGAATGGCGACTGGATTTTGGTTTGAATAACTCACCTATTTAGGTCAGAGAGCTATTCTAGCCACCACTATTCCATACAAGCCAATTATCTTCATTTAATGTCAAAGGCATCGACTTCATTCTTATTTGCAGAGTAGCTGATCAAAGTGACAAAGCCCAGGAGAATACGGCTAGATGTGTGCAAACCCCATCGCATTACCAAAACCCCCACAGATATGTACAATTATGTTTCAATTAAAAAAAAAATTAAATGCATATTCTATTGATACATATTTATGTGTCCAGATTATCCCCAAATTGCTTATCTCCTAAATGTGAGACGAATTATGGTCTTTTAAGAAGGACCATGTGAGGAGTAACAATACCAATATAATGAAAGTAAAATGCGGCTTTGTGATGAAATTTACCTCAATCAAACTTGTTCGAATAAATTATGTTTTCTTCAATAAAGCAAACAACTTAATTATAAAACAAGCATTTTTCAATAATAAAATAATAATAGTAATAATAAACAATAGTTAATATACATTGAGAACTTAGTATATACACATGCTGGTCATTGTGCTAAGAGTTCTATATAGATTATCTGGTTTTCTCTTTACAATAATCTCAAGAATAGGCAGTATATTATCCCCATATTAAAGATGAGGAGACTGATGTCCAGAGGGGTTAATGAAAACTTCCCTAATTGAATCCACATAGCTACTAAATGTTATACCCCAGGTGTTACCCAGGTCAAACTGACCACACCGTCTCCAAATCTCTGTGGTATGCAAATATAACAATGTTTTACACAATTAAAATAGGATTAAGAATTAAAGAAATAGGGATTTTATTTATGTCAAAAACCCATTTTACTTTGCTTATTGGTCAGTGAATCTAAAAAGCTATTTTGGTTTTTTTTTTTTTTTTTTCAAATATGGTTCAAAGCAGAAGTATAAATTCAAATAGGAAAATATTTCTATGTAGTTGTTGACTAAGGTTATTAGATGCTTTCAGAATATTGAAGCCAGATGTGAGTTCTCAGGCTTAGCAGTGGAAAACAGAAGAATGAAGCTTTATACATTGGTATTTCCATCTGCACTTCAACTATTTTTGTCAAATGACTGACACCCTTAACATAGCCTCTCCAGTATAAGGGGGAATTTGTTAGTGAGTTCATTGGCTTGTCCTAATTCAAAAGGTCACTAATCTATCATGTGCTTCATAATCTTATTACACAGCAGGGACCTCTTTCCAGTTGTGAAAGAATCAGTAGGAGTGATTGGCCTATTACATGGGGCTATCAGCCATTTGACTACTGGCCCATGTAGGAACCTGCATGTTAAACTGTCTTTTGAGTCGATAGGAGGTCTGTTCTACCTGGAAACTCTTCCAGATGACCTGACCCCAACTGGCTTCTATGCCGGATTTGTGAAGGTAGTTCCTGAGTACCAGCAACAGGTTATATGTGGTTTGGGAACTTATGCTTACTTTGACAAAATGCCTTGATCAGATAAAGAACTACTGTTTTCTCAGTTACTGGCCATCATCCATCCAGTGGAAAAGTGAAGTTCCTTCCTTTATTGCTTCTTCCCAGTAATAATTTTAAAGGATGATTATTTTTTTGTACACTTTATTTATAATTTGTCCACATGGGAATTAGCTGAATGAAAGTATTTTTTCCTTGGCAGAACAATTAATTTTTCTTTTCAAAAAGGCTATCAGGTGATGTGTTTTGTAGCCTGCCTGATAGTTTGGATGTGTTGTCTCCTCAAAACTCATGTGGAAAATCTGATCCCCAACTTGGGGGTAGATCCCTTAAGAATAGATTAATGCCCTCGGGGTGGGGTAGTAAGGAAAGACCCTGGCACCTCCCCTCTTCTCTCTCTCTCTCTTTCTCTCTCTCGCTATGTGATCTACTTGTACCTGCTGGCTGCCTGCCGCTTTCTGCCATGAGTAGAAGTGACCTGAGGCCTGTGCCAGTTGCAGCTGTCCCAGAATCATAAACCTCTTTTCTTTGTAAATTACCTAGTTTTAGGTATTCTGTTATAGCAACACAAAAATGGACTAATATGCTTTCTATATAACAATGTCAACAATTTGGAAAAATTATGTACACACAAATACACATTTGGATTATTCTGAGTTTCAGATGTGAGGCTGTTGGAAATAGCTTATAAACTTTTGGATTTAAAAAAAAAATAAATTGCCATAATCATACTCCAATTTATATTTGCCTGGATGTTTGAAGGGCTTTCATTATTGCTCTTGCCATAGAAAGTTTCTATAATGAATTATCTTTATTCTGAAAACCTAATATCATGCCCTGTACAGATTTTAGATTCTTGTCTTAAGCAGGATCATTAATTTGGAAGCCATAAATTTAATTTCCAAACATTCAAACAGGCTTCTTTCCCTCTAGGGTAGATTTGGCTATTTTTATCTGTGTTCGTCAGGATCTGTGATGGCAGTCTCATGTTTCAACCCAGGAGTCAAGGGTCATGTGGAGACTATCATGATGTAGCCTAGTCTATAATTTAAGTATCATGTACATTTCAGTTTAGTAACTTAAGGTAAAAGTAATGTTAGCATGCATTTTGAAATTTTTACTATGTGAAATGGTGTCTCAAATTTGTTTCAAGGTGGTAAATGACCGATGGGTTTTGGATCTCATTGTATTCTTTATCTTAGCAGATTATATAGCTTTTTGTATATTTGTATATGAATATGTATCACTCTTCTATAGTATATTTATATAAGATATTTTCTGTACCTTTTTGTAACATCCAGAAGAGTCTTTAGGTAGAGATTAGTTTATAAATTGCAGAAGTGAACAATGTGAATAATTCAATATACTGAGAATATGTGGTCCAACATGGACCTCCTAGAACATTTTTAATACAAATAATTACACCACAGGGGTGATTAATACTTAGGCAGATATGTCTGGCTATGTCTTTCAACATACTGAATGTTCACTGGATATGAGAATGATCCCTTGCATCTGTTCAATAGCAACTGTCTAGTAAATATCCATTCACTACTTGTTCAATAATTTCAAGATTATAAAGCTCTGATATTTAATAATAGGATTAATATTTTGCCTTTTCTCTCTAGATTACTAATTTGATTATTTTCCCTTGTTGTACCACGATGACAATAATTATGTCTGTTGACCCTAAAATGACCTTGAGGAAATGAGGTGCTAATACCAATTTAGGTGACACATGACAAGTGTCTGTGTTATAACTGACCAAAAATTCAAGTTCTACAGTGTAATGTCTATTTGGAATATAAAATCTTAAAACTGAATATAAAATTTAGTAAAAATATATCCAGTAGAATATATACATATATATATATATATATTCTGTGTGTGTGGGTGGGTGTGTGTATTTGAGCCAGATACTATCTTTGAATATTGCCAAATAACAACAAAAGGTAGCTTTAAATTTGCCACGTGTTCTAAATTATGGCATTTTGTTATCATTTGCTAAAGGCTTTCATATCATACCTTCAGCCGACATTGCAGATAAGATAATAACCGATAATAGTCATTATTAAAATAGGAAATTCTTGGAAAGGTGGATTTCAGCATTGCTCTCTCAGAAAACATGCTACTTCTTGAGTTTGCTTTCTTCCCTGTGTCTACTTAAGGTTTGTATTTATTGATGTGTGTATGTCCTTTTCTATTGTAAGAAGTATTGCTTTTTGCCACAAGAAGAAAACATTTAGAATATTTTGTGTGCCATTTTCTCAGTTGGGAGAAGATGGAAGACCAAATAAACTGAAAAATAGTCATCTACATTAATGGTAATAATAACAGATTATGTTCATCTACTCTCAGTAGAGTTTTTAGACTTAATTTAAAAAATGCTTGAAAATTAACAGTAAATGTGGAATTCAAAGAACTGAATTATGAAAAATGATATTTTGTCTCATACAAATAATGTTTAAATTCTAAAATGATGAAACTGAACTCAGTGTGAATATAGAAGTGAGACTGAAAAGTAAATCTCAGGGCTATTTTTAGTAGATTTTGTGTTAATCTTGCTAATTTTCAACTAAAAACATTTGAATTTGTATGTTGTAATGGGAAAAACACTTTTCTGCTTCTTTATTTCGTTTGATGTTGCAAATGCCACCTTGTTTATGGAAAGCTCACCACTCAGCTAATTTTAAAATAGTATCCTTTTATTTTGGGGTTGATCCAAAACATCAAATTGAAATTGATTTTTCCATAAACACAAAATAACAGTTTTCTTTGTAGATATGTATAAATGGCTTTCCTCCCATTGAAAATCGTTTTTGAAAATTTTAGCAATACACTCTGGTTTAATTGCTGGATTGCTTATGTGTTAACAATCACTTTTTCTAGAGAATTTTTTCTCGTGAATTTCTTAGAAATTTGAAGTCCTTTAGAGTTTGATATAATGTAAGTACATTTTGCTGTGAGTCTAATAGTAGAAAAAGGTTCCTTCCATCTATCTCATCATCTCAATGTAGACTAAGCTCTCCCAAGAACACTCTGTGTGATTTATCATGATGATGGGTTTTTGTGCCTGTTTTAATCTTGTTTCCCATATGCAGGTGCCAATTGTTCTGTGAGCATACACATAACAGCAGGTGGTGCCAGTCAGGATTCAGTTAGGATTAAAGAGGAGGGGCTCTGTCTGTTTTTCACATGACAGAGATCTTCTTCCCTCCCCACCTGCCAGCACAGCATATCTACCTCTAGCTAGGAGCTCAATTTGTGGTGGTGTGCTTTGTTACAAAGTCCTAACGTGCTCTTATTTTGAGAAAATCCAAGCTATCATGCCAATTATGGCCTTATATGTTTCTTTGAGAAGTAAGTTTTAACTTTTATTGTAAGGTTTTTTTTTTTTTTAGTAACTGATTCGAATCCTTGACCTGGGTGTTATAACACCACGCTCTAACCAACTGAGCCAACCAACCAGCCCAATTTTAAGATCTTAGTCATGAAATGACAGTTAATTTTCTTGTGTATCTGTAGAATTTTTAACAAATAAACGTTTTAGAGTTTGAAATTTAAACAGATAGAATACCTCTCAAATTCTAGAGAAACATATCAGTATCACCTATCCTATGTGTATAATACAAGTAATGATATTTTTGTTATTGCAAAATCAATGTGAGTGTGTGTATGAGTGCTCTCTTATGCGTATGTGTTTGTATGCATGCACGTTACTGTAATATGTGGTTCATTACTAGTTTTCTTTGAGAGCATAAACTTAGAGCTGGAAGTAGTTTGAAATTTTCAGATACAACTGTCTTATTTTAAATGAGGGAACTGAGACCCAGAGAAGACAAATACATTGGCAAAAATCATGTAAGTATTTAGTGGCAGATATGGGCCTAGAATTCATGTCACCTGACCCCTAGAACAATGATTTTTCCATGACCCTGATCAGCTGTATAAAGGTGTAGAGGCAAAGGGAAAACTTCCCCTCTGCCCTCTGAAGGTGTGCTGAAGTAAATTGACAATAGACAGCTTAGCACAAGAAAAGGCATGCAAATTTGTTAATATGTGTGGTGGAAAATCACAAGGGAGTGATTACCCCACAACCCCATGAGGTTCAGAATCTTACGTACCCTTCTTCACAATGAAGGGAGAGATGGGGGAATGTAGATAATTTTGAAGTATAGTGAGTGATTTTTAAAAGAATTGAATGCCCAAAGAGCAGACTGTAGTTTGTAAATGATTCTCTTTGGAAATTGAATGGGACTAGGAACAAACAACAGCTTGAGACAAAGTTCCTCTGAACTCTGGGGGAGGTGGCGACAAATTTCAGAAAGGTGAAGGACAAAACTTCACTGAGAACAAAGATTGTCTTCTTATGCAGATAAAGTCTGCCAAGTAATCTCTCAGAGCTGCCCTGAGGAGAAAGCATGAAAAGTCTTTTTGAGGCATGGCGATGACTTTTAGTTTTTTCTTTTCTCCTTTCCTAGATATTTGATGAGATTCTTAGGGTGGGTTTTCTTTTTTCTTTTTTTTTTTTTTTTTAAGTTAATTACATTTCTTTTGGAAGAAGTTTTCTCAGTCAGAAGGGAGAGAGAACCCCTCCCTGCACTTGTCAGAGAGAAACAAGAGAAGGTCAGAAAGTGCTTGGTTCTGGGCCGGCCCCATGGCGCACTTGGGAGAGTGCAGCGCTGGGAGCGCAGCGACACTCCCACCGCAGGTTCGGATCCTATATAGGAATGGCCGGTTCGCTCACTGGCTGAGCGTGGTGCGGGCGACACTGCACCAAGGGTGGTGATCCCCTTACCAGTCATGAGAAAGACAAAAAAAGAAAAAGAAAATAGAAAGTGCTTGGTTCTGAGGCAGCTGCTAAGGCCTTTCAGTTTCCTTTAACAAGTGCTCAACATGCCAAAGCACCATACTTTGGGGTATCTTTCTCCGAGTCTTTACAAAGGAGACGAGGGATCAGCTTGACAGTGTGGACAAGCTGTGTTTTTAACACCAAATGATGTACTGAGCTTTCATCTGTAAGGTTATTACACAAAAGCTAGTTTCCCAATATTTACTAATCAATTGCTTCATGAGGACTTCACATACTGCTGCTGTCAAACCAGGGCTGTCATTCAGCTGTGATTTGTGAAAGGGGGACTGTTTTGCTATAGTCACTTCTCTTGTCCCCACAGTTAATTAGATGGCTTCACCTGAGTTCAGGTATATATTTTATGATACCTTAAGACCTTCTTTAATTTGAACTGTGAAACAAACTAAAAGGATAGTTGAAATCAAAATGTTATGAGGAAACAATGTATGGGTCTGTTGAACCATTGACACATATAAGTCTTATAGACACTTGGTTTTATTTAACAGCATGTGTGTGGCTTTATTTTTTTAGTCCTTTTTTTACCTTGATTCAGGTTGCTCCCCCCTCTCCCCTATCAACACATGCTCAACCATGTAGGCCTCACAGTTTTTGCAAGCTGACTAAAGGGGCTATTGGACTCATTCTGTGTGTTGGTAAAATAGAATAATTTAATCAGGGCCCCTCACCTTGGGTCTGGTCGGGGGTGGTGCAGTGCATTCTTTGTAAATAAGTTCTGTGTGGGTGGAGTTAGTGCGCCTGGGCTTGCCACCACATGGCTTGCCTTTGCTGCCTTGGGCGTCTGCCCAGTGTGACCATGCTCTCCAACCTATGGCTTCCAAGGATCTGTTTGCCAGTTACCTAGCTCATAGACCTGCATGTGAGGGGTCTGGTGACCCAGTCTGGCATGTGAGTGGTCTGATGACCCAGCCTGGTGTGTGAGGGGTCTGGGGACCCAACCTGGCATGTGAAGGGTTTGTGACCCAGTCTATGAACGGGCTTGAGGGGTCTGTGAGCTCCAGACCCAGCCTTAGCTTGACACTGTGAGTGTCTGAAGTTTAGTTACTTCAGTACTCTTATTGGAGAAGGTTCTTGGTTGCTTGTGGGGTTCCCTTTATTCAACCATGCGTTCATTAAGTTCTTCACTTAACACATTTATTAAATGTCTTTTAATGGCTGGAAACTGTGTTGTGCCAAATACACAATACAAACATGAGAGAGACATATTTCTTGGTCTCAAGAAGTTTGTAATTCATAGGTTAAAACAAACACAGGAATAGGTGATTATGATGTAAGATGATAACTGTAATGATGGATACGTACACAGCCTATTATAGGGCACCAAAGAGGCCCCTGAGAGGAAGGGGAGGAGGCCAGGAAAGAACTCCTGCAAGCTAGGATGACTGAAATCCTATAAGCTGTAATGACTGAGGTGAGCTTTGAAGGAGAAGTAGGAGTGAGCCAGCACAGTTGTGACAGAAGCATTTCTGACGGAAGGCCTAGTATGAGCCGTGTCTTGGGAAGATGCAAATAGGCCTGCAAACCCAGAGAAGAAGGGCAAACCAGGTAGAGCATGGACTCTGGAACTGGACCAGCTGCTCTGTGTGCAAGGTGCATCTCTGTGCTCAGTTTCCTCATAAGTAAAAATTGAGATAATTGTAGGACCTGTTTAATAGGGCTTCTGTGAGAATTGTGGGAGTTAGTATATGTAAAGTGCTGCCGATAGTAAGCACTTAGTGAATTTTCTGCTGCTAGATTATGAAGTAAAAAGTAAGGACATGAGAAAAATGAGGCTGAAGACATAGGCAGGAGTACGATGATTGTATTTCATGTAAATGAGTTTGAACTTTATGTTGTGTAGCTGAAGAGGGAGCTTTGAAAGGCTTTAAGAAATAGGGAGATGGCCCAATTTATTTTTTCTATCACTCTGGAGACTACAGAGAATGGAAAAGTCTGGAGAGAGATTTTGTTCAGGGAGCTTTAATGCTGGGGAGATATGATATGGGAATGAACCAAGATGTAAAGTAGGTGTAGAGATGAAGGGATAGATAAAGGTAAATTAGTCTACTTAGGCCACTGGGTGGACATGGGAGTGAAATGGAGTAGGGGAGAAGCAAGAGTCAAAAATGATTCCCATGTGTCCCACTCTGGTGATTTGGTGGCTGGTTGTACTAGCAACAGACACAGCTAACAGTAAAGGAGGAGCAGGTGCAGAGGAGGAGATACTGAGTTCAGACCTTCACATGTAGGGCTTGAAGTTCCTGATGGAAAAGTCCAGCAAGCATTTGAAGTGTGACACTTGCAGGAAAGGTCTGGACAGTTTATCTGATGTTTTAGGAAACATCAGTATGATGAGGTTGAAATCACGGGAAGTGACAAAATGACACCTATAGTTCCAGAGAAAGTGAAGAAGGAGGTTCTCAGGGTGGAGACAAGGAAGATAGAAGAGCTCCTAGGAGAACTGGGAAAGAGAACATGCTCATTTTTTGCCCCCAGGTATGATTTCCCCACACGTAAATGCCTGGTTTAGATTCTAGCAAGTGTTCCTCGTAGGCTACATCTTACGTATGTGGTCCCAAGCGTGAGTCTAAGGTTGCCTGGTCTTCTAGGACTCCACCAAGGCTGCATGGCCAAGGTGAAAATAACTTGACTGATCACATGTTTCTCTCTGGTTAGGTGGACCAATCTTGCTCTCTTGTCTATACTGGTCACACAGTCACTGGGGCCTCTGGAGCCACTTAGTAATGCCAGTGTTTTTCCTAAGTATGCTTATTTATTTAGTCTATTTATTTAGTTCCTGGGATCATTTGGGCAACCATTCCCAAAGAAAACCAAAACACATCATCTCTCTCTATAGCATTTTTATTTCTTTCTCTTCAAATAGTCTTCCCCAGAGTGTTGGGAGGACATGAGGCTGATAGCTACATCTTTGCAACAAATCACTATTGCCTTGATGAACAGATAAAAGTCTTTAAACTTTTCTTGCCCTTATGTGCGAATTTCTCCTGCACAATGAAAGAATTATAAAGATACACAAAAATTGAGGCAATTAGTTATGTCTATACTGTCTGTGTTGCATATAAGTGATGATAGAAATTATTATGAGAATATTGACTGTGTTTTTAAATAACTTGCATACCGGAGGTTCCTGGAGTTCCTTGACATGTATGTTTTAGTTGTTTGCCTTTGTCATTCAATATACTATAAACGGCATATGAACTTGCAACCCATAAAAACTTTGGAAATTTTCAACTTTATAACGTGATGAAACGCAAATAAAAATATATTACATCATCTTAGTAATTGATTTGAAAAATTACCTAGTGGAGTACTTAAATGTATTTTCCAGATTTCAGATATGGAGTTGGAGGATAAAGAGAGTGATCAGAAATGAATCATATGATTGTATCTTTGTGTTACAGAGAGAATAGTGACATGGCTAAGAGTCAAAAAATGTAGACAATAAAGAGAATAAACTATCACTTTAGATTTAAGGAAACAAAAAAGGTATAAAGTCAAGCAAGAGATGTCAGTCTCAACAGATTAAGAAAGCTGGAAATGGGGATCAAGGTCCTGGAGTAATAAGAAGTGTAAGCAGATCACAGAAGAGACTAAAATAAGGAGTGAGAGACAGCTGCTGGGGCAGGCAATCAGTGAGGAGAGGAGAATGAGCAAGGTCAGGGAGAAATGAAGAAAAGAACATTTATGCCCTAATTAGCCAGCAATTTGTTATAAAACAGCCTTGCCACCTGGAGAGCAGAATTTAAAAATTTATTGGCACGAACCATCACATTAGCCAAATTAGAGCAGGCTGTCTTCCAGGTCTCCAGCACAAGCTACAAGGGACATTAGCAACACTGAGAGAGAAGGAAGTGTACTTGAGGAAAGTAAGGGATAATACAATCGAAGAAGACTGGAAGCTTATGAGAGTTACATATTGCAATCAGTCTTTTAAAAGTCAAAGACTGCATTCTGCCTTTGGCATAGCTATATATATATATATATATCTTAAACTGAATATTTTGCTATCAAATGAAACTAAACAGGACAAGAAAAGAGCTGCTTACCTCTTTATTGGACCATCATTTATACTAAACTTTTCCATGAAAGGGTCATGTTTCTCTTTAACCTTGGGAGCACATGACTCATTGCTCTTTCTGATGATGAATATCCAGTGATAGCTCTACCTCACCACCTGTGCCTTTACCACAGTTCCTCTTTGGTTCCCCCTCCCCTCTGGCTTCCCACAAGGACTGCGTTACTCTATTCAACCTGTAGTGCTGCTGCTGTAGTTATCTCTTCTTCATGCACAGGTAGCCTCCTGGTTTTTTTCATCTCATTTTCTAGGCATAGAGGTTTCTGGCTTTACATCATGCTGTGAGTTGATATTATCTTATTGTGTTAACACTTGACCAGAACAGTCTAACCCATTCCATATCAAGCCCTGTGGGACGTCCTGTTCAACCTGTCATTTCACCCATGTGTGGAGGGTTGGTCCGCATTTCAGTCTTTACACCATCATTTGTCTATTTTGTTCCTGATCCTGGATGGTCCCTGTANTTTCTGATGATGAATATCCAGTGATAGCTCTACCTCACCACCTGTGCCTTTACCACAGTTCGTCTTTGGTTCCTCCTCCCCTCTGGCCTCCCACAAGGACTGCATTACTCTATTCAACCTATAGTGCTGCTGCTGTGGTTATCTCTTCTTCATGCACGGGTAGCCTCCTGGTTTTTTTCATCTCATTTGATAGGCATAATAGAGGTTTCTGGCTTTACATCATGCTGTGAATTGGTATTATCTTCCTGTGTTAACACTTGACCAGAACAGTCTAACCCATTCCATCCCAAGCCCTGTGGGATGTCCTGTTCAACCTGTCATTTCACCCATGTGTAGAGGGTTGCATTTCAGTCTTTACACCATCATTTGTCTATTTTGTTCCTGATCCTGGATGGTCCCTGTAGAGAACTGGCACATAAACTGTCCTCTCCATGCCTTTCTGCTCAGAGAGACTATATATTCTTATATTCTCTGAATTAGAATGTAGCTTCCTTTATTCATTTCTCCTGTTCATTTGTATGCTTTCCCTTCCTTTAGACAAAGTTGATCAGCTTTCCTTTGTACTCTTCTGAGATCTATTCCTAGAATGTCAACATTGTCACTTTATCATTTAAAAAATCTCTGCATCACTCAAGTTCATGAAACTGTGAGTCCTAATTAGAGGGTAGTGGTGATTCTCTAAGCACATGATTATTTAGCATCATTTACTCTGGGATTAATCAGTATAAATGCATTGTTCTGTCTTTGATTTTTTTTCTTCTAATTCTGACTGAACATGGTGACACTGAATTTGAATCCAAACAACAATTTACTTCAATTTCCTTTTTGGGGTCCATCAGGAAAGCAGTAAATTTAACTAGAAGACAGACTATCAGTTTGCCCTGTGAGCCTTAGTACAACTTTGAAACCAACCAACCAACCAATGTTTACTTTATTGGGTAGCAACCATTCCTGCTTGATGAGACTATACTGTATTTTCTTCCAACAGAGATCCAACATCCCCATTCCTTTGTGTAACTTCCCTGACTTCACTCACTGTTCCTTTGAATGCATTGAATCCTTTGAAAACCTTTTCTTTTTCCTTTTTTGTCTTTTTTACTGATTCACCCATGTGTAGAGGGTTGCATTTCAGTCTTTACACCATCATTTGTCTATTTTGTTCCTGATCCTGGATGGTCCCTGTAGAGAACTGGCACATAAACTGTCCTCTCCATGCCTTTCTGCTCAGAGAGACTATATATTCTTATATTCTCTGAATTAGAATGTAGCTTCCTTTATTCATTTCTCCTGTTCATTTGTATGCTTTCCCTTCCTTTAGACAAAGTTGATCAGCTTTCCTTTGTACTCTTCTGAGATCTATTCCTAGAATGTCAACATTGTCACTTTATCATTTAAAAAATCTCTGCATCACTCAAGTTCATGAAACTGTGAGTCCTAATTAGAGGGTAGTGGTGATTCTCTAAGCACATGATTATTTAGCATCATTTACTCTGGGATTAATCAGTATAAATGCATTGTTCTGTCTTTGATTTTTTTTCTTCTAATTCTGACTGAACATGGTGACACTGAATTTGAATCCAAACAACAATTTACTTCAATTTCCTTTTTGGGGTCCATCAGGAAAGCAGTAAATTTAACTAGAAGACAGACTATCAGTTTGCTCTGTGAGCCTTAGTACAACTTTGAAACCAACCAACCAACCAATGTTTACTTTATTGGGTAGCAACCATTCCTGCTTGATGAGACTATACTGTATTTTCTTCCAACAGAGATCCAACATCCCCATTCCTTTGTGTAACTTCCCTGACTTCACTCACTGTTCCTTTGAATGCATTGAATCCTTTGAAAACCTTTTCTTTTTCCTTTTTTGTCTTTTTTACTGACCAGTAACGGGATCGCAACCCTGGGGACCGGCAACGGGATCGCAACCCTCGGTGTTGCGCCCGCACTGCGCTCAACCAGTGAGTGGGAACCGGTCTCCAGATGGGATCCGAACCCTCGGCGGGAGCGCCGCCACGCTCCCAAGCGGCGCACTCTCCAGTGCGCCACCGGGCCGACCCATTTGAAAACCTTTAAACACTAATTAAATTAATTTATGGTGTATGTCATTAACATACCATTCTGCCTTGGTCTTTGACATTCAAAATGCTTATGATTAGTTGCTTAGTAAATTCTGAGTACCAACAGCAAATGTTGATGACAGTAATGGTGATGAATAAAGGAAACTATCACACCCCAGAGAACTTAAGAGCCAAGAAAGTCTAGTTAGATTTATTTAGAATGAAGTAACAGACAGAATAAGGCCCTAAGAATAAAACTGGGTTCATTTTAAATTGATATGACAGCTGTCCCATAGTTCTAAAATGACTGCTTCTAATATACACTGTACATGACTTAATTGCCTCACATTGATTTAAAAACAAAGCCTAAATGTGATCAATAGGAGCTGACAGAAGCTTAGGTCTGATGCCTTATCAGTCAGAATAGGGATAAGGACTGGCAGGTATAACAGCATGGTTTCCAACCTCAGTCTGCTGACAGGACGGTAGGCTAGATAATAAGCAGCAGTTACAATGCACTGTGATGAAGGCCATGGTACATAGTATTAGAGAGTGCTATAGAAATGCATAGTAGCGGTTCCCTACTCAGACCAAGGGATCAGGCAGGGCTTCATAAACATCTCCAGGTAGTTCATGCCTCTGCCTCAGCTCAAAGCTACCTTCTCCTTAAACCGGACTTGCTCCTTCCTTGATCAAGTAACATGCTCACTCTTCCCTACTTCCTACTTTCAACCCTGGCAGTATTCACTTCTTCCTTTTAGTTGCCATAATAACTCTATAATCTGGTCCAGGATTAGATAGTGGTAAACCTTGCCCCTACCCTATTTGAAATAAAATCTGCACTGTAGGGCCAGAGAGATCAGACAGAAAGGCAAGTACCTTGAGACAGCAATTAGAAACTAAACCCGCCACTGTCTGTTTCTCTTCCCAGCACTTTTGCCTTTGTCCTATTGATATCAGAATAATGGAACTCTGGCTTCACAATAAACTGAGGGTTACATGGTATGGGAAAGAGAGTCAATAAAACACAGCTTTTGTAACAATCTTTACATGCTCAAGCCCGATCCCCTTTCTGGGACATCTCCAGCATGGAGGGATGAAGCAGAGACATAGACAGAAGGAGTTACATAAGCAAACTTAAGCAGCATATACAGTTGGAATTCTGGGGAAAACTGGGTTATGAATGCTGCAGAGTTCAGGTGCCAATCTATTGTGTTCCTGCCATGTTGGTCTTTGTGCTGTCCAAATAAAGTGAGCTTGAGGTACTCTCAAAGTTGGAAGGTATCTGGAACTGTTTTCCTAGAGATGTGGGTGGGGGTCAGGGTGTGAGAACAGCTCAGCTGAGTTGTGTGGGGAGGTTGTGGGAGTTGTTTTGGCAATAACAATGCCTGTACAGCACTCAACCAAAATGTAAGTGTAAGGAGTTAACATGATGACTATTTTGATGCTCTTTTTTTTCCTTGAAATAAACAGTTACTTCAAAAATTTTTTTTGTTGTCTTGCCATTCCAGCACCCACAGTATGTGTTTAGACATACTGTGGGTTAGACTGTTTAATGGGTGCTGTAATTGTAGATATTAAAATGTCCCTACTCAATCTGTTTCCAGTACGGGATTTATGACAATTACATCATGCTGTTAGTAGACCTGACTATCTTTTCAGTTATGTCTTTTAATTCTTGGAGTTTTGCACAATGCCTGGCAACTAAATGTTACTCAAATAATTTATTTTTAAAATAACAGTAAAGTAACTCTTATTATTGGTTGAACATTTTACTAAATAATACTGAAGAACACTAGAATTGATATATGGATAGTGCAGCCAAGAGAAACCAGTATACCAGGATCATCCATGGAATTCAGGTGAAACTAGGACTTCAGCCTGGATCATGTGAATAATTTTCTGTAGTCTTCTCTGCAGAAGACTACAGGCTAGAGTTAGAACAAAGCAAGGAGAATGGTATTCTTTCCTACAGTCAGCTTTCAAAACACCGCAATCTCTTGTTTCCGTGGCAAGAAAATCTCCTGGGTGTGCTGCCAGGAGGTTCTCCCTTAGTAACTGAAAAGAAGAAAGAAAAGAGGGAAAAGAAGCAATCCATAGCTGTGTTTTCTGAAAACAGCTTGGCTCTCCTGCTGATCATCGACTGCTGCCATGCCACGGAAACACCTCATGCAATGGTGCCCAGGCCACTGCTACTCAGCATGCTGGAAGCTTGTGATTAATTTTGTTTGACAGCAGCAAAAAAGTGTGCTCTACCTTGGATGCCAGCTGATTATTTCCAGTATGTTTGCTGCTGAAAATTCCATTAATGATCTGTATTATCTATTCAACTTGAAGAGAGGAGAAAAGTGCTTTTCTGAAAAAGGAAAACTAGATTGGATCCAGTCTTATGGAAAATACTAATCTACAGAGTGAATATTTGATGGCAGAGGAGTTGAGGAAAATATGAGCAATTTAAAAAATATTTTTACATGAAGGATTTGGTCTATTTTTTTTTTATTGGTTATGAGTATTCATGTGATACAAAGCTGATTGTCACCCCTTGTGCTCATGATAAGAGGGCCAGATTCATACTGGTAGCATACCCATTACCACAAATTGCATTTGTACCCTGTGTCCCCCACCCAATTACCTCCAACCTCCCTCTCCCTTCCCCTTTCCCTTCCACTCCATTTTGTAGCCCAAGGAATGTTCTCTCCCTCTGCAATTCCAATGCACTACTGTGGTCTTTCTTTCCTTCATTCTTTCTCTCTTAGCTCCCACATATGAGTGAGCACATGCAGTATTTATCCCTCTGTGCTTTGCTTATTTCACTCAACATAAGTTTCTCCAGGCTCATCCATGTTGTTGCAAATAGGAGAATTTCATTCTTTTTTACGGCAGAGTAGAATTCAATATATATATACACACACACCAAAGTTTCCTTATCCAGTCATCCATTGATGGACATGTAGGTTGGTTCCATGTCTTGACTATTGTAAACAGAGTTGCGATGAATGTGGGAGAGCAGGTATCCCTTAGAAATGATGATTTCCATTCCTCTGGGTATATATCCAGAAGTGGGATTGCTGGATCATATGGAAGATCTATCTGTGGTTGTTTGAGAAAGCTTCATACTGTTTTCCATAGTGGTTGTACTAATTCAGTCCCACCAACAGTGTAGTAGTGTTCTCTTCTCTTCACACCCTTGCCAGCATTTGTTATTCACCATCTTTTTGATTAGAGCCAGTCTAACAGGGGTGAGGTGGTATCTCAATGTAGTTTTAATTTGCATTTCCCTGATGACTAGTGATGTTGAGCATCTTTTCATGTATCTGGTGGCCATTTGTATGTCTGCCTTTGAAAAATGTCTATTCAGCACCGTTGCCCATTTTTAAATTGGGTTATTTGTTTTTTTACTGTATAATTGATTGAGTTCCTTGTATATTATGGATATTAATACCTTGTTGGATGCACAGTTACCAAAAATTTTCTCCCACTCTGTAGGTTGTCATTTCACTCTACTGATTGTTTCCTTTGCTGTGCAGAAGCTTTTTAGTTTGATATAGTCCCATTTGTTTATTTTTTATTTTACTGCTTGTGCTTTCGGGCTCATGTTCATAAAATCTGTGCTCAGACCTAGTTGCTGAAGTGTTTCACCTATATTTTCCCTTAGTAATATTACAGTTTCAGGTCTTATACTTAAGTCTTTAATCCATTTTGAGTTGATTTTAGTGTATGGTGAAAGGTGCATATCTAGTTTCATTCTTCTGCATATGGAAATCCAGTTTTCCCAGCACCACTTGTTGAAGAGACAGTCTTTTCCCCCATGTAGATTTTTGTTGCCTTTGTCCAATATCAGATGGCTGTAAGCCTGAGTGGTGATTTCTGGGTTCTCAATTGTACTCCACTGGTCTGAATGTCTATTTTTATACCAGTACCATGCTATTTTGGTTACAATAGCTTTGTAGTATAATTTGAAGTCAGGTAGTGTTATGCTTCCGGCTTTATTTATTTATTTATTTATTGCTCAGGATTGCTTTGGTTATTCATGGTCTTTTGTTGTTCCATATGAACAGTAAGATTGTTTTCTCCATTTCAGTGAAGAATGTCATTGGTATTTTGATGGGGATTGTGTTGAATCTGTAGATCACTTTGGGTAGTATAGATATTTTCACAATGTTAATTCTTCCGATTCAAGAGAATGGAATATCTTTCTGTCTTTTTGTGTCTTCTTTAATTTCTTTCAGAAGTGGTTTGTAGTTCTCATTGTAGAGGTCTTTCACCTCCTTGGTTAAATTGATCCCTAGGTATTTTATTTTTTTCATGACAATTGTAAATGGGCTTACTTTCTTTATTTCTCTTTCTGTTAGTTCATTATTTGAGTATATAAATGCAACTGATTTGGGGGCATTTATTTTGTATCTTGCAACATTTCTGAAGTTTTTAACCAGCTCTAGAAGTTTTTTGATAGAATCTTTAGGTTTTTCTATGTATGGTATCATATCATCTGCAAATAGGGAAAGTTTGACTTTGTCTTTTCCAATCTGGAGTCCCTTTATTTCTTTCTCTTGCCTGATTGCTCTGGCTAGTACCTCCAGTACTATGTTAAATAGAAGTGGTGAGAGTGGGCATCCTTGTCTTGTTCCTGTTCTTAAGAGAAAGATCCTCAGTTTTTACCCATTCGGAATGATACTGGCAGTGGACTTGTCATAAATGGCTTTTATTGTGTTGAGATATTTTCCTTCTATACCTAATTTGTTGAGAATCTTTATCATGAAAGGATGTTGAATTTTGTCAAATGCTTTTTCACCATTACTTGAGATAATCATATGGTCCTTGTCCTTGAGTTTGTTTATGTGATGTATCACATTTATTGACTTTCATATGTTGAACCATCCTTGCATCCCTGGGATGAATCCCACTTGATCATAGTGTATAATTGTTTTAATATGTTGCATTATTCTGACTGCTAATATTTTGTTGAGGATTTTTGCATGTAAGTTCATCAAGGATACTGGCCTGTAATACTCTTTTTTTGTTGTGTTTATATGGTTTTGGTATCAGAGTTATGTTGGCCACATAGAATGAGTTTGGGAGAGTAACGCCTGTTTCAATTCTTTGGAATAGTTTGAAGAGAATTGGTATTAACTCCTCTTTAAAAGTTTGGTTGAATTCAGCTGTAAAGCCATCTGGAGCCAGACTTTTTTTGTTGGAAGATTGCTTATTACCTTTTCAATTTCCTTGCTGGTCTGTTCAGGTTTTCTACCTCTTCTTGGTTCAGTCTTTTTAGTTTGTATGTGTCTAGAAACTTATCCATATCTTCCAGATTTTCATATTTGTTGTTACAGAGCTAGCTGTTTATAACAGTCTCTAATGATTCTTTATATTTCTGTGGTATCAGTTGGAATATCTCCCTTTTCATTTCTGATTTTTGTTATTTGGGTCTTCTCTCCTCTTTTTTTTTTTTTTTTGTTAATCTAGCTAATGTTTTGTAAATTTTATTTATCTTCTCGAAAAACCAACTTTTTGTTTTGTTGATCTTTTCTATTGTTTTTTGGGTCTCTATTTCATTTAATTCTGCTCTGATCTTAATTATTTCTTTCCATCTACTACCTTTAGATTTGGATTGTTGTTGTTTTTCAAGTTCTTTGAGGTGTAATGTTAGGTTGCTTATTTGAAGTCTTTGCATTCTTTCGATGTAAGCTTTTATTGCACTAAATCTGCCTCTTAGTACTGTTTTTGCAGTATCCCACAGATTTTGGTATGATGTATCTTTATTTTCATTAATTTCTAGGAATTTTTTGATTTTCTGTTTCATTTCTTTTTGGACCCATAGGTTGTTCAGGAGCCTATTATTTAGTTTCCATGTATCTGTATAGTTCCCAGAGCTTTGCTTATTATTAATTTCCAATTTTAGTCCATTGTGGTCTGAAAAGATATTTGGAATGATTTCAGTTTTTTTAAATGTGCTGAGGCTAGATTTGTGATCTAATATGTGGTCTGTCCTGGAGAATGTTCCATGAGCTGATGAGAAGAAAGTATATTCTTTAGTTTTTGGGTGAAATGTTCTGTATATATCTGCCACGTCCAGTTGGTCTAACATGTAGTTTAAATCCTGTGTCTCTTTGTTGATTTGTTGCCTGGAAGATCTGCCCCAAACTGAGAGAGGGGTGTTCAGGTCACCCACTGTTAATATATTAGGGCCTATTTCTTTCTTTGGGTCTAAGAGTGTTTGCTTTATATATCTGGATGCTCCAGTATTGGACGCATATATATTTATGATTGTTATGTCTTCTAGCTGGATAGATCCTTTTATCATTATGTAGTAGCCTTCTTTGTCTCTTTTTATGTTTTTTGGTTGAAAGTCTATTTTATCCAATATAAGAATAGCTACTGCTCATTTTTGGTTTCCGTTTTCATGTTATATTTTTTCCTATCCCTTCACTTTTAGTCTGTGTGTGTCTCTATATATGAGGTGGGTCTCTTGAAAGAAGCATATACTTGAGTCTAGCTTTTTAACCCAATCAGTCAATCTGCACCTTTTGAATGGGGAGTTTAATCCATTCACATTTAGGGAGGTTATTAACAGATATTGTTTAATTCCTATCATTGAATTGCTTTTTGTTTTGATGTTTTAAATATCTTTTGATCCTTACTTCCCTTTTAATTTCTCTTCTTCAATGTTAGTTGGATATTTGAAGTGGCACGATTTAGCTTATTGTTCTTTCTCACTGGCATTTTTGTTTTAACTGTGGGTTTTGCTCTTTCTTGTATATCCATGGCATTCATTATTCAGATTCCAGATAAAGGATTCCCTTGAGAATTTCTTGCAGGGCTATTTGTGTGGTGGTGAACTCCCACAATTTTTATTTGTCTGGGAAATACACTATTTCTCCCTCATTTCTGAAGGAGAGCCTGGCTGGGTAAAGAATTCTTGGCTGGCAATTTTTTTCTTTTAGTGTTTTGAATATAACATTCTACTTTCTTCTGGCCTGTAGAGTTTCAGTGGAGAAGTCTGCTGTTAGTCTGATAGGGGTTCTCTTATAGGTGACTTGACACTTTTCTCTTGCTGCTTTTAGAATTCTCTCTTTGTCTTTGAGCTTTGCAAATTTGACTATAATATGTCTTGGAGAGGATCTTTTTGGATTGAATCTATTTGGGGATCTTTGAGCTTCCTGGATCTGAAGGTGTGCATCTCTCCCCACCCCTGGGGAGTTTTCTGTTATTATTACCTCGAATAGGTTTTCAATACCTTTTCCTTTCTCCTCTCCTTCTGGAATACCTGCAATTCAGATGTTAGAGCACGTGTGGTTGTCTGCTATCTTTCTTACATTTTCCTCATTATTTTTAATTCTTTTTTCCTTTTTTTGTCTACCTGGGTTATTTCAAAAAGACCATCTTCGAGATCTGAAATTCTTTCTTCTGCTTGCTCTAGTCTGCTGCTTAAGCTCTCTGTTGTGTTTTTTATTTCAGTTAGTGAATCTTTCATTTCTAGGAGTTCTGCTACATTCTTTTTTAAGGTATTAATTTCTTTGTAAATTTCCTCTTTCATATTCTGGATATTTTTTCTTGTTTACTTGTGTTCTCAATTGAGTCTTCTTTTATTCCTTCAAACTTTTTTTTTTTTTTTCCTTTTTGTCTTTTTTACTGACCGGTAACGGGATTGCAACCCTCAGTGTCGTGCCCATACCGGGGACCGGCAACGGGATCGCAACCCTCGGTGTTGCGCCCGCACCACGCTCAGCCAGTGAGTGGGAACCGGTCTCCACATGGGATCCGAACTGTCGGCGGGAGCGCCGCCGCGCTCCCAAGCGGCGCACTCTCCAGTGCGCCACCGGGCCGGCCCTATTCCTTCAAACTTTTTAAAGATCATTGCTCAGAATTCTTTTTCAGACATTTCAAGGATTCCCTGTTCTATGGGGTCTGGAATTTGAGCATTTCTGTATTCCTTTGGTGGTGTCATATCTTGTTGTTTGTTTGTAGTTCTAGTATTTTTTTTTCCTTTTTGTCTTTTTTACTGACTGGTAACAGGATCGCAACCCTTGGTGTTGCGCCCGTACCGGGGACTGGCAACGGGATCACAACCCTCAGTGTTGCGCCCGCACCGCGCTCAGCCAGTGAGCGGGAACCAGTCTCCACATGGTATCCGAACCCTCAGCGGGAGCACCGCCACGCTCCCAAGTGGTGCACTCTCCAGTGCGCCACCAGGCCGGCCCTAGTTCTAGTATTTTTTTGTTGATGTTTGGTCATCTGGTAGAGGGCTTGCTTTTTCTGTTATTCTGGTGTTGGCTATGAGGATAAAGACTTCCTCCTCTCTTTGCAGGCTCTACTGGTGACTCTTCTTATATCAATGTAGTCAAATGGTGGCAAGTTGCCTGTACAGTGGCCCTGGCTGCTGCAGTGGTGATGAACTTTTCTTGTGGTGACAGAAGGTGTGGTGATATCTATATTACACCACAGAAAGCTCCTGTTCTAGCTTTCTGTGGCTATAGTCTGAGCCCCTGGTGCTTTGCAGGTCTCAGCTCACCTTGGTCCCTGCTGGTTGTGTGTGCTTCCCTTCCCCTCCAGGGCCTTAGACTGGACTCCAGTGCCACAAGGGTCTGGTCGCTGTACACCTCGGTGGCTGCTGGGCTGTGTGCACTTCCCTTCCCCCCCACCCCCCAGGGCCTTAGACTGATCCCCATTTCCACGTGGTTCTTGGCTCACTTCCGCAGCTGCCAGGCTGTGTGCACTTCCCTCTGTGCCTTAGGCTGAGCCCAGGTGTCACAGGGTCTGGTCTCTGCTCACCTCGGTGGCTGCTCGATTTGGGCTATTATTGACCATGTATCATTAGCAAGTGTGTTTTGATTGATGTGCTTTCTTTTTCTTCCCAGTGTACAAATAAAGCTAATTTTAATGTTTAGTTTTATGTGTATTTATTAAGAGTCTACTATGTTTCGAGACCTTCAGTAAATATTTATTGAATTGGATTGAGTGTATAATTATAAATGTTTATTAATAAAACCCAGTGTAAGCCCTGGGGAAGCTTACCATCTAAGACAGTGATTCTCAACTGTGGCTGCACGTTAGAACCCCCAGGGGATGTTTTAAAAATCTTGACCTCCCCTAGAAATTCTGATTATTTGGTCTGTACTGAGGCCAGTGGCCTCAGTATTCTTCCATATGCATAATGTGCAACCAAACTTGAGAATGAACAACTGACATAAAAGGAAGTGAAAAGGTCCAAATCCCGGTAGAAATACATAGCCAAGTCCCAGAAGGTGTACAAAGGATACTTTTTAAATCATTTGTTTATTTGACAAGCCTGAGGATTTAAAAGGAGGGGAAATTACATTTCATTGAGATTGCCAGGAGAAAAAAAACATGAAGAAAGTAATATTTCAGTGGACTTTAAATATGTGCAATTTTGATTGGCAGAGATAGGCATTCAGGAAGAGGATCAAAGGCCAGGATGAGAAAAAATAGGACCAGTTCTGTGGACACTGTGGACACTGAGTACCAATGCATGATTATGAGAAAAGAATAGATGGTTGATTGCTGTTATTAAAATATTACAGTGGATTTGTAATTTCAGCTGGCTATTAAATAAGAACTCAAATACCTTTATGAGGGATGGGATATTTCAGCAGATTTTTTTCTCATGCTCTATAAATTACTTTTAAAACAACAGGATTGAAAGTGCTAATATATGGTGAAGTAGGCATTGATTTAAAAATGCATTTTAGTGCCTTGCTGTTCAGTGTGTAGTCCTCAGATCTGCAGCAGTTGCATCATCTGTAGCTTGTTAGAAATGCAGCTAATGCAGGATCTTGGCCTCCACCCCACACCTAATGAATCAGAATCTGTAACAAGAGCTAATATGCTTCAGTTACAAAAGGGGTCTGCTTTTCTCAAACTTTAGCATGCAGTAGAATACCTGAGTATGTCATTCAAAATAGTATTTCCAGACCCCACTGAGATTCTGAGTCAGTAACTTGGGATAAGGCCCAGGAATTTGCGCTGAAACAAGCATTCCAGGACATTTTGTTGTTGATGCTAAGAATACTACATTTTTAAGAAACATTTTGGTGAGCATTATATTCTAAGAACTTATAACTTTCTTCCAAGGTCAGTATTATCTAAAGTCCATTTGGTCAGGCTATTACCTAAGTTTAGTAAACCATATATTGATTTACCTAATCAGACAAGCTTTCTGAAGGAGATATTCAAAAATTATTTTGTATTCACTGTTAGATTTTATATTCTAAGCGTTAGAATATGCAATCCATTATATTTGATTATTGATCATGTTGCATTTTTAAAGGAAATAATTCAGTAACTGTATATTTTTTTTTCCAAGAAACCTGTAATTAGTATCTGACTTTACTGGTGCTGGAAGTTTTTTTCCTTAGCTACTTACCACTAAAGAAAGGAAAAAGGTAGGCAGGAAGGAAGGAAGAGAGGAAGGGAGGGAGGAAAAAGCAAGTAAGTGATGTTCCTAACCATTGGAAGTGATTCAGTGGTCTGAGAAACATTAGATAACAATTGTCCTGTTGTAAATCGGCTACATGAGTCAATGTCTGCAACTTTTTCTTTTGGAAAGTGAAGAGTTTGTATCATCCATCTCTCATGCTCAATTTATCATTGAATTTTTGCAACTGTGACTAGTCAATGACTTCATCACATTCCCATGAAAAATGTAGCTGAGAGAATTTGCAATATATAAGGAAATCCAGGAGTTTAAATATTCAGACTGACAAATTTGAACTATCTTTTTGACAAATAAGGGAGAAAAATATACTTGACTTATGTTACTAGATTAAGACACATGAAATCTTCTATATGGGGATTTATAGTATGACCAAAAGTTGATTAAATTACCTTTATGTTTCATGTCACTTTATCTGTTGTTCCTAACTTCATTTTTCTTCAAACAAGTATTTGTAACATTTTAGACTTTTTTATATTCCAAGTCAGTTCATATCGAATCACGCAGGGTTTTGTAAAGGGAAGATGTCAAATCTCATTCTCTGAATGTCTTTAAAAATAAAATGTATTTCAGAAAGCTTAGATATTTTTGGATTACCAAATTAATACAAATATAAAACATAGTATTCAAAGTTAATGAGAGTAGAGGGTTCCTCTTAGATATTGCTGGTCTTTCTTGAAAACAGTTAGTATTGTAGTAGAAGTCGGAAATTTTAATACTCTCTTACCCAGTAATTCCCTCTCTAGAAATTCGTCCTAAGGAAACAGTCAGAAATGTGAACAGTGACTTATGTAAATAAATGATTGTTGTAGCATTATTTATCAGTAGTAAAATAAATCTAACTGGAACATAGATAAACATATTTTGGTATATCAATGTGAGAGGAAAGTGCAGCCATTAGAATTAATATTTTTCAAAACTATTTAACACAGGAAGATTAATAGTATATAATAAGGTCAATTTTGACAATGATAAAAACATACAAATTAAAAAATTGGATCAAAACACAACAAAATATAACAATAGTTATATTTGAAATATTGAATTATAGGTGATTTTATTTTTTTTCTTCATAACTTTCTGTATAGTCCAAAATCTTTTTGATGAGCTATGCTACTTTTATAATTAGGTAAAAAATTTTGAAGGAGTATAACTTTAAAAATCTGGGTTGTTTTAAGGGTAGTTCTGCTCAGGAACAGGTGGATGGACTAAATGAATCTTTAATGTGTCTTTAGTTCTAAGGACCATCTGCCCCAGTCCTATTAACCAGTAACCACAAAAAGAAGTTAGATCCAATTAGTAAAGGCAGAAAGAAACAGTGCCTTTGTGAGTTCTATCTGTATCCCTGGGCCTATCTGTCACCTTAAACTGATGGAGCTATTTATTGAGTTCAAGCTGTCTCTAAGGAAGGCTGCTTTCTACTTTGCTTCTGTGCAAGCGTTGTTCACTTTTTACAACTGGCCACTGAATCAAAGCCAGCAACTGCAGTCCACACTATCGCAGAGAATAGTCCAAGTGCAAGCTTCTCAAGAGTGGGTCTGCTCCAATATCTTGAATATGCCTGCATAACAAGCTTACATCACCCAGGATAGTTTTATCTGCTTCTGCCTTTGTCCATGTGTTAAATGTGCAAAATATGGAGCCAAAATACGTTGAGAGCCAAAGCATCTTATTGGGTGACACTGAAAAATTCAACTGGACATCAGTTTATTTGTCTTTAAAATAAGAATCAAAATAGCTTTCTCTGATTATCTCCTATAAAGTATATACGAAAGTGGTTTGTAAACTACAATTTTAAAATATTAGTTATTAGATGATCATGTTCACATTTTTCATGTGATTTCTTTTCCTTTTCAAGTACATAGTGATGCTAAAGAGACAATAAAATAGCAGCAGTCCTTCTGCCTCGCCCAGGACTTCATGCCACTTTGTAATATGATCTCAAAATGGACTGTATCTGGATGGCCTGATGCTATTTATTATCACCACTTAAAGTGAACCCATATGCCAGTGGCATATTGAGCTAACAAGCTGTGATGTCATTGGCAGGAGCAGCACTTCCAGAAGGCAGAGTTGCTGGGGATTGTTTATGACATTATTCTATCAGCATATTGGATGCTGTGGTGTCTGGGGAAATAAGGTCAAGTGAAGCAATGACTTGATCCAAGGGTTACAGCCTGTCAGAGGCATAGGCTGGACCCACATAGAATATGATTTATTCTCAAAATTATGTTTAAATCTCATGGAGTTATCAGTACTTATTTCTTTGTCCTCAAAAGATTTGTTAATTTTGTGGTGGATAGACTTTTTCTTTTTCTTTGTCAGAACAGAAAAGTACGGAGGTGTGAGCCCAAACTGCTATGTTTTCTTTAGCTCTTTTAATACTGACTTTGTAGATCAGCATTCCTTTTTGAGATAAGAGATATATTACTGATGTATTTTACAATGGACAGTGTACTTTTCTGATTCTCTTACTACCTTACTTTTAAGTATTTCCTGTGACCCCTTACCTGAGAGCATTCTACGATTTTTTTTCTGGAGCCTGGTGAGCAAAGAGAAGTGGGTAGGTGCCATATTTTTTGATAGTCTTAAAAATTAAGATACACTGTCTTATAGGTAGTGGAATTTGATCAAGAGAGGGAATAATGGTAATATGCATCCCTGTGAACTATAGGCAGGAAGCCATGAGAGGAAGCTGGTATCATCCAGATGATAAATGGGGTTTTCTTCAACCAGGGCATTGGTAGTTAGAAATGAGAGGGAAAATTCAAGAAATACTTAGGAGGTGAAATCAGCTGGTGTAGATTGGGTATGAAGATGACTGCCAGGTTTCTAGGTTGGGTGCCTGGGGTGACACACCAAGAAGTAGCTACCAATGCACTCTCTCTACTTAAAATCTAGTAGAAAAAAGGAACATAAAAACAAGAATGTGCGATTTACTGAACAATTCCCATTTGTCGGGCATTATGCTAAGCATTCTACCTGACCCCTCTCATTGATTGCTCTCATCAGTCCTATGATGTATTGTTATTGCCATTTTAAAGACAAGGAGACTGGGGCTGTGAAAAGTTAAATAATTTTCCCAAATTCACTCAACTTGTAAGCAGTGAACCCAAATTTGAAATCTCCCAGGCAGACTGATTGCAAGCCTCTGTTGCTCACCACTTTGCAATGTTTACATATAGTATTGTGAGCAAAGTTAAAAAAGGAGCATTTAACTACTTTGGAGAACCAACTGCCAGATAATGTTTTAGGGTTAGCCATTCACATAAAAATAATGCAAATTAGTAGTTTCTTTCTTCTTAAACTCGTATCTTAGTGTTCAAATAAGATTTCTAATTCCGAAATTAAAGAATCTTAGAGGATAGTTGCAAAGATGGAAAGTTGCAGACTATTTCACATAACCATTTATTTTTTTTTAAAAAGGAGGGGATTGGTTCTTAGAGAGGTTGACTTGCTCCCCAAATTCTCATAGTAACCATGTGGAAACTTCATGAGAATTCTAGGTCTTTCCTACTACATTTTGGTCCAGTGCCCTTTACATTTCCTGGTCAATGTGCAAAGCAGAGGTAGGAGATTAAAGTTTGTTTCCTGTCAGTACAGCTGACCCACTCTCATTGCAATCTATTCAGTCAGTGCTTCTATCACAGATACATTCCATTAGCCTCTGCTGCTTCCCAGATACAACTGTGGCTTGATTTTGTTTCTGCTCCCTCTTAAGCCTTAACTCAGGGTCTAAACCCTCTCAACTGTGAGCAGCTTTCAATATTGTTTTGGGCTTCTTTGCTTCTGCTCTTGCTACTGTGAGGCTGCCTGTGAGCCTATCCCTATAACCACTCACTGAGATAGAATTGCTTCCCCATTGTTCTTTGAACTTTTGATTTCAACATCTTTAAATTGCACTTAATTGTTTATGTTTTATTTTCACTTCTAGACTTTAAGTTACTTGAGGACAGACACCATGTTTCACTTTTCTTACTGCTCTGCACACTACTTGGCATATTTCAGTAAATGTCTTTTAAGTGAGTTACCTTGATAATAATTATAACTGTATTTCTTGTTTAAACTTCTTTAGCTAATACTGGCTTTCCTTCTAATTTAATCTCAATCAGTGTTTCATTATTGCAAGTGATCTGGTCAGAAGAAATAAACATTTCAACTGCACCTGTGTCTTCCTCTTACAATACTTTTCCCTCAGTAAACCACAAATACCCAAATCCAATGAAACAAAAATAATCAATCCTAACCAAAGACAAAAATATAAAGCAGTTAATCTATTAATTTAAATAAAGAGAGTCAGTTGCCATTCTGATATTCTTAATGTCTTGATTCTGGTGGATACAGTTCTAACTAATCAAGCGGTGACCCTTTGACGTAAATTCAGAGATTGATGAACATTCCACATGGTTATCTGGGCTCTGAGCTGATCTCTATAGCAAAACAGCCTATACTCTTCTCCTGAGGAAGAGATTTGTATGTGGTTTATTAAAGTGGGGTTGTTTCTGTTTCTTGGGGCAGTCTATCATTTTATAGTCAATCTAATGGTGGTATTTTCCATTGTTATTCTTTATCACTAGAAGACTTTTTTACAATCAGGAATAGTAGAATATAAAAGCTCTAGAAAGCCTTTTAAATTGATTGGTGGAAAAACAGTTTTATTTGTTAAGTGCACAGTCTGGTAGACCTCCTTCCCATAGAGTTTCAAGAATATACACTCAATATGACGGATATAGACTTCACTGTCTATGAGGCTTAAATTCTAATCAAAGTGAAAGGTCACTTGCTAAATGGAGCCACGTCCAATTTTTATATGATCATGAATTGTGAGCGATTTAGCTATGCAGGAAAACCAGATTTGTGACTTTGTGCTCTTACATGCTACAGTGGTTAAGCCTGGAATTACCATATACCACATATACTACAAGGCCATTAGAATCCCTTCAATAAAAAGCAAGAAATCCTGCTACTTGGAAAAAGTCAGTTACATAAATCCCTGTCTTGGTCTCCTTACTAGTCTTCCTTAAATCTGTGCCCTGTCACCTGTCAATTGGTAGATTAGCAACTCATTGAGTGTGTTATCTTTTCTGTGCCTTTGTCCCTGTAGAACTGTGTTTGGAATCAAGCTCCCTAGGACAGAAAGGCAAAGGAAGTTGTGAAAGAAGGTGAAACCAGGGATGCTCTGGAGAGAGGACACAGCAGAAATGGGGACAGAGAGGATGGGTATAGGAAAAATGTGTGGTAACCTCCACATTACTCTAGTAGTCACAAATACATTGAGAATACAAAATAGAATTGTAAGGGGATATTTTAGTCTATGAAATACATGAACAAACTATTTTCAAGCTCCTCAAAGGCATTACTTACACAATATATATTTTTATCAGACTCCAGAAACCTAGAATATTGTATATTTTAAAGAATTTGAATTTGTTTAAGAAACTATAATAGTTTTCACTAACTTAAACTAACTTTTCTTTATTTAGTCCTGTTAATAAGATTTTCCTGCATACATCCAGTACCACTTACCACCTTACATTTCTAAACTTGGCATTCGCTGTGCATAAGGAAGTTCCTATGCACATTGATAACCTTTAATTTTGAAAGAAGTAACCCTCTGAATGGTCATTAGTTCACTCAAAGAGCATGATTCCATTCCAGGCTAACAGTCTTTGATGTCCAGCTAGAATGACTGGGCATTTTCTTCCAATTAATAAAGCTGGCTTCTGTTTAAACGAGTTAATCGCTAATTCACCTATCTTGATCCTAGCAGTATAACATTAGGGATCATTTAGCAATAAAGTAATAAGAAGCTGAATATTTAATAGAAAGAAAGATCCATTTTTTTAATGGGAAAAAAATCATTATAATCAACAATTCCTGCGGAAAATTTTGCTGTCATGACAACTATTCTTAGAAGAATCTTGCCTTGTTTTCCTGCTTTGGAATCAAAGTGTTTAGATGATATGACCATAGATAGGAATCAACTTGCCCTGAAGAAATTGTTTGTATCACATGTGGAGAATACATAATAGTTGTTGGTTGAGGCTTTAAATAGTTTTACATAAGTGATGAGTGCTTTTAATAATGATGGAAAATGTTTATAATTAAAAAGCAAAACTGGCCACTCATCTGTCTCAGCTTAGATGTTTTTTCTTCAGGAAAATCTTTTCTACCTATGATTAAGTAAACTCAATCATTACATTACACACTTTTCCATCTCATTCCTTGTAAAATAACTTATATTTTAATTAGCTTTACTTAACTGCTTATGTTCCCAGCAATTAGTACACTGGCTGCATATTCTAAGTGTTCAATAAATATTTATTTAATAGATAATACATGAAAACACGTGATATACAAGGATTGTAAATTTTTGTATTATCTTGGACTTGAATTTGCATGGTCTATATTTTGCATCACATATGCAGCAAATGTGTATAATAATTCAGTTTATTTAGTACAAGAATGCCTTATTTCTTATTTCTATAGAATCATGTTTATTTTCAAATTTTGTAACAGCTTTAAATTTTGACTCATTTAAGAATTAGTTTTGTATGGCTAATAATGATATAATGCATAATTATTAAAACTTAATGAAAGTATTTAGTTTTAATGCACAATTTTTCCTTCCATTTTCTTTATTGGACTTTTGCAAAATCAATTTGGCTTCAATATTTGAAACATACATGAGAATATCCCTCGATGGTGAATAATTGCTTCAGATGAGAATTTATACAAGTGGTAAGAGAAATATGGCTCAAATATCCTGACCACATACTTTGCATTTTGTGGACATTACAAGACAGATGGCCTCCATATTTATTTCTATTTCCCTCTTTACATTTTATATATTTAGTGTTTGTTGTTATGTTTCCTGAAAGAAAATAACATGTAAATTCTGCTATAAAATTGAGTCATCTTTGTGAAAGTGGTCCTGCTTAAAACTACAAAATCTTTCTGAGTCACTTACAAAGGTGTGAATGTATCTGGTAGCTTGGGTTGAAGCAGTCTGAATTACTGCCCTGATAAATACATTTGGCCTTATCTGGAGAGGACCGAGCATGTCTCTACAATTTCTTAATTCCCTCCTGAGTTAGGTAGCAGAATTGATTTGCATCTGGCCTTCAACTTCATTCTCTTCCAGGTCTATCTAAAACCACATCCATCACCAATGAGTATATATAGTGAGGAGAGGGATTTCTAAAGCCCTTTGGGCCAATCAAAATCATAAGGGCATTGAAGTTCAAAACTGCAACATAGATGTGTTGATTTATAGTGACATTGTTGCTTAGGCAACAGGAAACCTCAGTCTCCTATTAAAGAAACTAGCCAATAGCAACTATTTACAAAACTATGCTATCTATCCTAAGTGGATCATTATGCAGTATATGCATATATTGAAACAACACACTGTACCCCACAAATATATACAAGTAATGCTAAAATAAAACTGAAAATGAAAAAAAGAAAAATATGTATTTTATATATCTGGTATTTTGAATCAAGTCATTTGGGTTTATTATTATTATTATTATTATTACTGGAGAATGTCTCTGTAATGGATATTGAGTTTTTATGGAAAGTTTAGGTGATATAAGCATTATGGCTGATACCTGCTGTTACATATAAGCCTGAAACATCATAGCTTAGCACAAAAGATGCTTGATTTTGTTCACATGAAGTCTAGCATGATGATGATGGGGTGAAGGGTGAAGCTCCTGTATCTTCAATATGCTGTTGTTCAGAGACTCCAATTTATATAGGTTTGTTTAGAGACTTAGGTTATACAGACTCTGCTTTTTCTAGCATTTATCTTCTATGGTCTCCCTAGCACTTGACACCTCGCTGGCCAGCTGAGGAAGTGAGAATGTGGAGGACAATGCAGGAGGTGTTTATAGGCCAGGCCTGAAAGGGGCATGCATCTGCTCATGTTCTGAAACCAGTTGTGTGATCAAACCAAATGCAAAGACGTGAAAAAATGAGATCTTCCATGGGGTGTCATTTTCCAAAAACAATGCTTCTCTGTGGAAGGACAGCATGAATTTTTGGTGGACAGCTAGCTTCCTCTGCTGTGGTAAGAGAGGGACTGTGATTGCTATTCAAGTAACAACTGAAAATTGTTCCTAAAGTAATGGTATTGAAAGCAAGGCTGTTTTTAAAATAGAAACTAAACACTATTAAATCCATAATTGAATAAATTTAGAACTATTGCTTTAGAACTAGTGGAGATATTATATTATCGAGTAGAATCCCATTTAGATGATTAAGGAGATATTTTTGGATTTCCAAAATTCAAAACAGTTGTTCTTTTCCACCCGGGTGATGCTTTTTAAGTAAAGGGCTAAATATCCCTTTTCTGTACTTGTTCAAATAAAATAACTAAACAAGATGATCGTTTTCCTTCAAAAGTATATGTAACACATCTTGTGACATATAAGCATTCTATGATGCTAAATTAAATTTCTGTGATTAAGAATAACTATTCCCTCAGAGTGTTTTAAATTACTTCTAAGTCCTTATGCCACTTAAGCTCCTCAATAATCCTTTGAGAAAGACAAAACAGGTATTATTAGCCCCCTTTATGGACAAGGGATATGAAACTCTCAAGGTTTAAGTGACTAGCTTAAAATCTTTTGGTTCAAAAGGGTTAGATGAGTGAGAACTATAATCCTGTAATGTTCTTTTCATTAGTCACAATGACTGTATCTATCTGGACACTGGAAAGGACCATTAGTTTAGATTTTTCAGTTCATACAGTCTATAAAAATGACCACTGATGCAGGTGATTTGAGAATCACCGAGGTGACTGAAAGAACAGATCAGCATTGCTGGTTTATTCATTTTGCTGGTGCAGCCATATCTTATGCATTGGCTTTTAAGTATTGATGGAGTAGAATTCTGAGAGTGGACAGATATTAAGCCTTTTTCTTTTAATCCACTAGGCACAAGCCATCAAAACTGTAGCTCCAAATGTGCTAAATAAACCCAGAGGTTTTTAAATGTATTCATAAATGAACCCCAGAGATTTTTCTACTATTCTTCAAAAATGCTTTTATTTAGCATAGTTGGGTTTTCACCTTTTTATTCATTGCCTCTTTATTGAGTTTTTATTGCCAAGAACTGTTTGGTACAGAGATAACAAAGTCCTTTTTCTCAAGAGAATCACAGTCCCATGAAGGGAGACAGAGTAAGAAAAGCCTTTTCATAGTCTGCTAAAGGCAATGAAAGAAGGATATACAGGGAGCCCTACAAGCCCTAGGAGTGGAGACTAATTCAGCCTTGGGTGGGAAGAGAATGGGATGCTGAAGGTCTTCTGGAGGGGGTGATGCTTGAATCAACTCTGGAAGGGTAAGGAGGAGTTCAAGTGGGCATACAATACTTTTTAAAATGTAAAACACAAAGTACATCTACATTATGAATATTTGACTTAAAATCCCAAAATAATACAAAATCTGGGCTTCAGAAAAGTAACTCAAGGGATAGTTCAGTAGAGAGTTATAAACATTGGGAGGAAAACTAAATAAAAAATACCATAAGTTGCTATAGTAGGTGTGCAATATACCTGGATTAAAAATTAACTTGACTTTATTCTGTGCTTCCTACATTTATTTATTTGTAAAGTTTACCCTTCTCTTTACCTTGTCCCTGTTCTACCTTTAGCTATCCCCTACTAAATCAGTCCCCGTACCTGCCATGATGTGCTTATGTGTATTTGTTTCCATGATGATTACCTACGCCCAATCTCATTGTGTCAGTCTTCATCCTTCATAGATTTCTGTGGCACTTATAACATTTCTGCAAGTCTTTTGTTGTTGTTGTTTGGTTGTTTGTTATTCCCCATGGCAATATTTATTGCCTACTTAAATGTCACAGATGGTTGTTCACATATATTTGCATATTAAAACACTTTGACAGGTCAAAGAATGTTCAGCATGGAGAATTTAGATCTAAAAGACAAGTTTGCAGAAGTGTTCAACTCTATGAAGGCCCTGTTAGGAAAGTGAGGAACCTGTCTGGGAATAGCCACCATCACAGAATTAATGGCAGCCTAAGAGATTTAGAGGAAGAAGTTTCCTTTAGAGTTATGAAGCACTAGAATCTGTCACTGGGTTTTATAAAACCTTTACTAATTTTCTTTCAAAAGTAATAGAGTCTCATCTTCTGGATCAGTTTATTGAAAATTTTGCATGAATGTAGAAGAGAAAGGGAAAGATGGAAAGAATAAAGGACCTAGCAAGATCGCTTTTTAGCTTCGAGTCTCTGTATGCTGTAAGTAAATTTACTAACAAACATTAAAAAAAAAAAAAACTTAAAAACTATGAAAGTTTTTTCCTTTTATAGCACCCAAAAGCTAGTTCAACGTTATATATTTATTGATCATTGATCAGAAGATTATAACAAAAATAACATAGTAATATATTTAATATAAATATAAAACTGTCTCAGATACCTTTAAGATCCTGAACACTCATTTCCTGCCTTTTAAATATAACTGTCTCAGAAGTTTATAAAGGGCAGCTACATGTGCAAGACTTCTCTTTTTTTTTTTAACAATAAAACTTTTTATCATAAAATTATTGTCATAATGAAATTAAAGAAAAATTTGAAAAGAGGTTTGATACTTATATTACTTTAACAAAATCACATTTGTGTTCTATTCTTTTTTTACATCCATAGATACACTTATATAGTTGCAGTTCAGTTGAACTCAGACAATCATCATTTGTTCAACAAAGATGGATTAAATGCCTACTCTGTGGCAGGCCCTGTTCTAAGTGCTGGGGACACTGCTATGAATAAAACAAAGTCCTTGCCCTTATGGCAATTATATCCTAGTGTGTGGGGGGATGGGGCTAGATAATCAACACACAAACCAACAGATAATGGATAGAAATGGATGGCTGTTTAAACTAGGGTAGGTAGGGAAGCCTCGTCTGAACAGGTGATGTTTGATTAGAGACCAGAGTGAAGTGAGGGAGTCACCTCTATGACTCTCAGGGTAAGTCCATTCCTGGCAGAACAACAGCAAATATGCAGTACCTGAGAAGGGAACCTCACTTGGCATGCTGGATGAGGAGCAGGGAGGCCAGCAAGTCTGGAGCATAGGGAGCAAGAAGCAGATTGGTCAGAGATGAAGTCAGAGGTCACCGGGGACCACACTGTAAGTACTGCTGTGTGTGGCAAGTGTTATGTGGAGTGGCAGGAGTACAGAGGTGACTAAGATAGCCCTTAACTCAAAGAAGTTTATGTTCAAATAGGCACGTAAATGTGTAAGCAAATAATAGCAACAAATTGTGTTAGATGCCATTATAGAGAAAGGAACAAAGTGCACTAAACAGTGTAAATGTGTCAGCAAGACAGTGATGCCAAAATGGGATTTGAAGGATGAATAGGAGTTTTCCAAGAGAAGAAGGGAGGGGAGGGTATTCCAAACAAAGAGAGCAACACACAAAAAAGTCAAGGAGTTGCGAAACACCCGGACATATGTTAGTTTAGCAAAATGTTTAATGTGAATAAAACACAGAAACAAAGTTGTATGTTGGAAAGTCATGGGAGATGAGGGTGGAAAACAGATTAGAACCAGACTGTAAAGGTCTCAGTTAAACAATCTTTCAAACATTATGGTGAAGTATTCTAGACTGGTTGGTTGACCTTTTAAATTTTTTTTATTCTATGTAAGTTTAAAATTTTTGTCTATTATATTAAACATCATTGTTTTTCTCTTATTATTTTTTGCCAATGCTTTAAGCAGGGAAGATTATTAACAATCAATTAATAATATCAAAGAGAGTTGGCTTATCCATTTTCTCAGTGGAGGTAATCAGAGCAGTCTTCCAAGGCTGTGTTAATTTTTAGTTTTTGAAAAAAAAATTAAGATCTCAACATTATACCTATATTGTTTAATAGTTGTTTACTTTTTCAAAATGATGTTTCCTAGTTTCCTTATAGATACTGACTTGCTACAAGTTCTAGAGTTATAAATATAGTAAAGTATTTTTAGTGACTGTTTCTTGCTCGCATAATATTACTTTTCAGGAGATTTTGAATGACTGTATTATTATTATTATTTAAAATTTATTCACTTCATTGTCTTGCATCCTGGCTGGGAAGTTTTAGAAATAAATTAGGAATAAATCCTAGTTCTGAACTTGTTTCCCCAATGTATTATTTTAACCTCTGAACCTCAAAAGATTACATTTCAAACAATTTATTGGTTCTCTTTTTGAAGATTGAAGTGCTTCTGGAATTTCTAGAACAGCACTGCATGTTTTCTGTAAGAAATCAGGATCAACTCATAAATGTTATTCACTGGATAGGTTTAAGGGTGATAAATTGCTATTCAGCTGTCCTTTGACGCTCTTCATTAGAATGAGAGGTACTATGGTGAAATAATGTCATGGGAACCTCAGGCTCTGGGACTCTACAGTGGAGTAGACAGCACCCTGAGAGGCATTGCTGGGTCACTGGGAGTTTTTCCAGGCGCCTCTCTGGCTATGCTAGAGACCCTTGTGTTAGTGGCTGGCAATGGTTCATTTAGGAATGGGGAAGGAGACAAGCTGGGCATGTTGTACTAGTGTTTTAGAATATACATGTCCTTGAAAACAAAACATTAGCATCATCCTTAATTTTCAAAAATAATTCTAAAGTGGCAGTGTTTACCAACATAAGGTGGAGATTTTTGAAGCACGCCATTACCAACAATTGGCTTCACATGTCTAAATACTTGATGGTAGCCTTATTTTAATGGGCTCTATGTAACGAAGCTTGAAAAACTTGGAATGTTAATAGATCTTTTTACAAAATGTTATTTAAAAAAGAACATTCTACATCTCCAAAAGATAGCAAAAGAAAAGTCAAATGACCAGCGCTGGAAAGGAAGGTAATATTTATCCATATTTATAGGCCTTTATATATTAGTTCATTTAATCATCATGATTGTTACACAGACATAATTAACACCTACTTTACAGATAAGTAAACTGAGGTCCAGAGACGTTGAATGACTAGACTGTGAATTGGAATACAGTCTTTTCTGGCTCCAATGTCACTGCTCTCCTGGCTTCTCCCTATCTTGAGTCCCAGCTCTGGTGAAACTGTCATTTGATCTTTTCTGAGCCATAGTTCTGCTCCAGTTAATTATCACAGCTTGACAAACCACCCCAATACTTAATGGTTTAAAACAACAACAATTTAAATTGTCATACTTGAGTGGGCTCAGTCAGCTTTCTTACATGGTGGTTTCAAGGGCAGCATTCCAAGAAGGTGAAAATGGAAGCTGCAAGCTCTCTTAAGACCTAGGTTCCAGAAGTCCCACAGTGCCACTTCACCACATTGTATTAGTCTAAGAAAGCCACAAGCCCGGCCCAGATTCAATGGATGGGAAACAGATTCTACCTCTTGATGAGAGGACTACAGCATTTTGTGACCACATGCAATCAGTCACTATTCTTTTCTGTTTTTAATTTTTAATATGTTGTATTATTACCAAAGCACTGAAGAATGTTAGGGCATGAAGATGCTTTGAAAACATATAAATAGAGCCCTCTATAATTTAAGATGTTATTGTGACTTATAGAAGATGCTAGGGTTTATAGTTGAAGTTTCATAGATAAAAAAGTAGATAAAAAAGAGATATGAAACATAGTCTCTATTTAGTTCATACAGCATATTATTTTTTTCTTCTGGACTTAACAGAAGCACTAATGGTTTTTGGAAATGAAATAATATGATTTTTTTGTTTTGTTATTGTTGCTTGTGTACGTAAAGTCAAGAAATGAGGAAAAGTTGTGTGTAGTCAAAGTCTTTCAGCCTTTGGGTAGTAAATAGTACTAGAACCAGATGCTCTCATAAAAAAAGTCTGTGAAATCACATTATGAAAATAGAATGATTTTGACTAATGCACAAATGCCTTCTGACTCAAATGTTTCTCCCCAAAAATGAGATTCCTCAGTTAAATCCTCCTTTTCTAAGAATCATTCTAACCTTGAATATGGCTTTCATGAAAATGCCCAATCATTAATAAGCTACCATTTTATGTAATAAATTGTTACTCTTAAAAATCTACTTTCTTTGGCATCTCAAAATATTATTGTGATATGCTAAAATGAGTTCTAAAATAGAAAACCTAAATAATGCTTCAAAGAGATATCCTACTGAGATATTTTAAAAGGAGAGGTAGGTGAAGCTTTAGGACTTCATGTAGAAAGAGGTTCTTGAAAATTAACCTTGAGTTATCTGTTCTTAAATGACTTCAGTAATTGACACTATATGGATTAAAAGCAGTGTTTTGGTCCTTTTTTTGAGTTGTTTTTATATATGCATGTCTACTCAAATTGCATTCTGTACCATGAAATCTGGGGATTAGAAAATACATAGACCAAGCCACAGGCATATTCGGAGTAGCTCACATTATTTTTCAAAAATTGAGTCGGTTGCCAGTATTTTACCATCAGGAGATATTATGTAAAAGTCTGAAATTCTACCTTCTCTATAAGAATCGGAATATCTGATAATATTGGGCCAGCATTCCCACTTGAATATAACGGTTTGAAGGTGAACAGAAGTTACTCTTTTCAGATGGGGCACGTACAACCTGGTCACCCTCATCCCCACTTCCCATACTTACGTGCGCTAGGCATTTGAATTTGAGACAATGACAGAATTATGGCTGAAAGGATCCAAACACCTCTCTGATGTTTGATAATCAAAGACAATTTGGGGGCTCCTACTTACTGGGCATTTCAAGGGTACATCAGTGACAAAGGGTGGAGACTCTCAGGTGGATAGATGCAAAGAGAAGTGACAAACTTAAAGAGTTTCATCTGCCTCCTGATCATGCTCTGGATAGCAGTGGCACAGATTCTGCCTGTCTTTGAACGGAATCATAAAGCCTGATTCTGGCAGTAATACTTAAGCACAGATTGCACCTGCTGCTTTTAAAATACTGCTTATCAGTCATCTTTAGTGTCATATTGATATTGAGGACAACACAGCCTGAAATTTTGACTTCCCTCAACATTTTTGTAAAGCTACAAAGAAAGGAGAAAAGTAATTATAATCCCAGATTCCCTTGAATTCTGAATTCAGAAATTTAGGAAAATTAATATAGTAGTCAAATCTTTTGATCAATTTCTAGATTGGTACAGTCTTTATGAGACGTGATATTTGATGTGTATTTTTAAAAAAATGTTGTCATTTCTGCCATGTTTGTCATCATTAAATTTTTCCGAGAGTATAGTTATCATTTTCATTCCAATTGACAGTATTAATTTTGATTAAAAAGCAAAACTACCCAAATGCCTATAGTTCTACTTTCTAAAACAGAGAAATGAAGTGAATCAACACTACAGAAAATTATCAAAATTAGGTTTTAATAATAGTAGCTAACATGATTCAGTACTTATTATGTGCCAACTTTATGAGATCAATATCTCCACTTTTAGATTTAGAAAAATTGAGGCATAGAGAGGAAATGAAATTTGTCTAAGCTTGCAGAGAACAGGGATTTGTTGCCTGGCAGTCTTGTTTCCAAGTCTGCTTTTAATCACGCGGCTCCAGCACCTCTCAATTTGTGCTGTCAGACATAAGTCACAGCCACCACCAAATTTCACAAAGGTCTGTTTTCAGACATTGGAAGAATGTGCAGAAGTTTACTGGGATTGGTGGACATTCTGTATGAAATTTTAGGATTTATAATCATAAGCATTATAATGGCAGATAAAAACAAAATTAATCAATATGTAGATTAGTGCAAACTGGATTTTCCTTATAAAATATAATCGTATGTTTTCACTCTAAACCCTGTTTTTCTCTTCTGAGATTGTTTGAATAAAGCCAGTGTATGTTCTCAAAGTTATTTTTTAAATGTGGTAATGTACAAAGATGAAAATTAAAGCAAAGATACTTGTATTTATTTAGAGTGGCATCCTGCCACAGAATTACAATCTGTAAATTAAACAAAATAGCTAACATACATTACAGCACTAAATACAGTGTAAAATTGCCTTTACTCCTTTGTGGACTGGAGCACAATAAATAAAAGGCAGATGAAATAGTGAGAAATAACTTCACACACAGACAGGAACAATGGTGTAAGTCCTTGCTAATTAAAGTGCCCATGGTTTAGGAGCATGGGCATCACCTGGGATCTTGTAAGAAATGCAGAATCTCAGACCTCAGCCCAGACATATGGAAGCAGAACTTATATTTACATCAACAGATGATTCATGTGCACACTAAAGTTTGAGAAACATTGGGCTAATAACTGCATTCTGCCAGTTATTTGCTGGGCAGCCTCAGGTAAGTCATTCATTATGCTCTGTATTTTAGTTTCCTTTATTCCTTGCCACTTACTACATGTTGATTCTAGGCAACTTAAGTCTGTAATCTTCGTTTAATTGCCTATAAAAATAGAGATAATAATACCTACCTCATAGTATTCTAATGATTAAATGAGGTTGTCAGTGTAAAGAGTACAGAATATCGTTCACATAACTGCATGTCATTAATAAATGCTTGTGGTGGTTATTTTAGTTTTATTTCTCTGTCTTACTATATTATCTTATTGATCACATGGTAAGTAGGAAAAGAAATTTCTCCCAAAGCTTCCTGTTTAGATATATTAATATGCTTTTAAAAATTGAAATGTTAAAAGGAGTTAAATTTTTCAAGAGTTAAAGTCCCCAGTGGAAAAAACACTGGAGTGGGAAACAGACTATATTCTAGTCCTGATTCTTTTGTCCTTGAACCTGTCGTTTAACATCTTTGGATTTTATGGATTTTATATAGGAATATAAAATGCTTATAGTACTGTTATATAGATTTATAGAACTGGCAGTAACCAATTATTATGCATAGTTTGTCTTAATCTATGAGAATTTGTGATAGGATGTCCAGGTGACTCTGCTGTTTTGTAGCAATATAGTGGGTACTTCCAGAAAATTTTCAGACTATTAAATTACTATTTTAGCCACAAACATATGTGCTGATCTCCCATATCTAATCCCATCTATTATTTCTGCAAGAAGTAATTTGCTATGCAAAAAATCTATTTATTATACAGTACTGGCAACATATTTAATAAAGCTGCAAATGAAAGTCCCCACTCCTCTCCTCTTTATGTTACCTTTTTGTCTAGGCGCTATATCATCACACTGCCTGAGTCATTGCAGGCACACAGCAAATCTTCACTGAATGAAAGACAGTGACTTCATTTTAATTTTCTGCTGTTCATTTAACAATTCAGTAAAATTTGTTGCTTCCGGGCCGGCCCGGTGGCGCACTGGATAAGTGCGCCGCTTGGGAAGCGCGGCGGCGCTCCCGCCCGAGGGTTCGGATCCCACATACAGACCGGTTCCCGCTCACTGGCTGAGCGAGGCGCGGGAGCAACACCGAGGGTTGCGATTCCGTTGCCGGTCCCCGGTCCGGTACGGGGGCAACACTGAGGGTTGCGATCCGTTGCCGGACATGGAAAAAGACAAAATAAATAAATAAATAAATAAAATAAAATAAAATTTGTTGCTTCCATTTTTTTTGGTAATAGAGTTTGTAGCAAAATATCAACTCTATGATAAACAAGAACTTGTGGTTGGAGCTCACTCTAATTCTTCACTGCCTTAAAAATCTGTCCAAAGTTTATAATTAACTCAGCCAGTGTTAATGTTGGGCTAGAGTGTATTTTGAAATTTTTATAAATGAATAGACCTTCTTGGACCTTCCTTGGTTTGCTGCCTTTGTTTCTTATTCCCAATTAGTGATGATAAATTTTCCCAGTGAACATGCAGCCAACATATGGAATAAATATTTAAATTGAATTGGATGTTGAAATGAATGCAAATTAAATAAGCCATTTTTTTCTTGCTTATTTTAATATACTTGCAAGTCATATCCCATTGAGGTGCTTTGTGATTTAATAAAAAAAAATGAGAGAGTGCAGTTTCTTAAAAACTGGGGAGTACTATTTTGCTTAAGTGTCAGATTCATAAATAAATAAAGACTTTTCTTGCAAACATATTTCTGAGACAAAGACTTTAGTCATTAGAAAAGAGACAGTCTCATAGGAACCATGTTTACACAATAAGGTTTTAAAATTTGGACATTTATGTGAAAGGAGATATGTGGTTATGGATTCAAAGCAATTACTTCCAGCACTAAGAGGACCAGAAGGAATTCATGCAGTGGAGAGGAGTGTATAGCGTGTGTATGCACGAGTTGCAGTGGATTTCAGTTATCTTCTTTTTAATAGCAGATTTTATAAGATGTAATTGACATAGATATTTAGTGTATATATTTAGTGGAGTATACAATTTGATAACCTTTGACATTTGTATATACCATAAAGCCATCACCACAGTCAAGGTAAGAAACATATTTAGGTATCTTGGGACTGATAGTGGTGATTAATTGGAATGTCAGAACCAGATTCCATCTTTTCTCCAGCAAAATTTTGCTCTTATGTTGAGTTTAAAAAGTAAAGTTAGATTTGTGTGCATTTATTTGTGGTTAGTCACAAAGCATTGTTTTTGTAGCTGTAGTTTAGGGATTTTTTTGTTTTGTTTTTTTTAAATTAAGGGTGTGGCTGGAAAGCATACTGCAGCATGACTGGCCTCCAGTGGTGTCTTTGAAGAATAGCATCACTGCTAGATCCAAAGCAACAGGTGAAATTTAGAAGAGAAGAACAATTACCCATCAGCTAAGGTCATGTGCTTCACTCTAATTGGCAGGGGCTGGTGAAATGGAATATCAGGTCTTCCATAACAGGATCTGCCTCTAATCTTGGGATTCCTCAGAGTGGGAAAAAGTGTCCTGATGGTGGGTAATGCCTTATTGCCTTTTATTCCTACAGCTTTTAATTTTGGTTATATACTCCAAGAACTCTGAACTTGTACCTATATATGTGAAAATTAGGATGTACAGAAAATGACACTTTTAATTTGAAGCCATTTTAACGGTCAGCTTGGGAGACCAAGAGGTTTGCCTGTGATTAGTATCAGGCACAAAAGCAGGAAGTGTTCAATCTTGAACTGCTATGTTTTAGCATGTCCTTCCTCTTTATTATTTCTCTTTATTATTCTATTGCTGTCCTCAGATGAGGAAAAGAGGAACCATAAATTAAATAATGGTGACCAGGGAAAGAATCTATATTAGAATAAATAAAACAGATATTATGTTTTTCTGTTTGTAAATATTTTAATAATTCTTCTATAGAAAATCAAATTTTTCAGCATATGGAAAGAACTCAGATACTTGGGTTAGTTGGAACCAGTTGTGAGTTAGACATGAAAATCTGCACCACCAAATTATTTCTCAGATTTTTCTTCCCACCTCCCTGCTCACCCAACCCACCACCTGTTTTTCTTCTATTTTCCAACCTGTGCCAGGAACTCTGGAATCTTTATCCCTTGCCTTAGTATCTCATGTAAGTACTTTTATACTATATATCTCACTGCCCATGCATGCTTATATATATATATTCTCTGATAGTTTTTGTGCATATAGGTTTATATTAGTTAAATGTAATCCAGGCAATGGAGGATGGAGACCACATCCAGAAGTTCAAATTTTCTTCGGTCTCACCAGCCATGGTTACAAATGAAGTAAGTTTCATAGTTGTGTGCCTTCTTTTATGACCTATGTCCCCATTTTAGTCTCCTGGAAAGCCTGCTCTCCCTGCCCCTGCCTCCACTCTTGTATTTTTGGGGGTTCTGCAGGTGTAGTCTCATATGTACTCATGAATGAGCCTCTGGCGACTCATCTCTTCAGCTGCCACATGGAGTCTGAGCACATCTTCCCTTTTCTCCACTGCCCACTGCTTTATCACCAAGCTCCAATGAAGTGCAAAGATGCATGTTGTCTGATTGGAATTCATCTTCTTATAGTGCTATGATGAGGGGCTGCCAAAGTAGTGTGGCTTGTGTCCCAGTGTCTTACAAAGCTCAGCCTGATTCTTTCTATAAGGTTTAAATATAAGGAGCATATGATCATTTAAATAAATGCAGAAAAAGAATTCAACAAAATCCAGCATCCATTCTTAATTTACAAAAAATCACAGCAAACTAGGAATAGAGAGGAACTTTCTTAACTTGATAAATAACATCTTCAAAAACCCTCATACTTAGTGATGAGAAACTAGCTAACATCATACTTAATGATGAGAAACTAGCTGCTTTTCCCCTAAGATTGGGAACAAGTCAGTAATATTCCCTTTCACCACTCATATTCTACATCATACTGGAAGCTTAGCTAATATAATAAAACAAAACAAAAAAAAACTTGTGGAACTAAATGATGAAAGTAAGGTCACAGTATACTAGGTTAATATGCAAAAGTCAACTGCTCTCCTATATACCATCAATGAGATCAATGAGCAATTGGAATTTAAATTTTAAAACATAATACTACTTTCGTTAGCACCAAAAATTAAATACTTAGGTATATAATAAAACGTGTACAAGATCTATATAAGGAGAACTACAATATCATAATGAAAGAAACCAAAGAAGATCTAAATAAGTTGAGAAATATTCCATGTTCATAGACAGGAAGACTCAATATTGTTAATCTTTCACTTGTTTCCAGTGCAATCTATAGTTTCAACATACTCCCAATCAAGAACACAAGTTATTTTGTGGATATTGACAAATTTATTCTTAAGTTTATATAGAAAGACAAAAGACCCAGAATAATCAACATGATATAGAAGAAAACTAGGAAAGTCAGAAGACTGACACCACCCAACTTCAAAACAATATAAAGCTATTGAAATCAAGACAGTGTGGTACTGGTGAAAGAACAGACACACAGATCAGTGGAACAGAGTAGAGACCCCAGAATAGACCCATATATGAAAATTGATCTTTGACATAGGAGCAAAGGTAATGAAGACAGGATAGTCTTTTTAACAAATAGTGCTAGAATAATTGGACATTCACATGCAAAAAAGTAAATGTACATACAGATGATACACTTTTCACAAAAATTAACTCAAAATGTAAATAACTTAAATGTAAAATGCAAAACAATAAAACTTCTAGAAGATAACATAGCAGACAATCTAGGTGATCTTGAGGTTGTTTTTTTTTTTGTTTGTTTGTTTGTTTTGTTTTGTTTGCACTGGCCGGTATGTGGAACAAAACCCTTGACCTTGGTGTTATAAGGCTGTTCTCTCACCAACTGAGCTAACTGGCCAGCCCTAGATTGATGAGTTTTTAGATACAACACCAAAAGTGCAATCCATGGAAACAAAATTTGGTAAGTTGTGCTTCATTAAAAATTAAAACTTCTTCTCTACAAAAGACACTGTTAGAGAATGAAAAGACAAGCCGCAGACTGGGAGAAAAAAATCTTTGCAGAACACATATCTGATAAAGGACTTGAATCCAAAATATACAAAGAACTCTTAAAACTAAGCAAATAAGAAAACAAACATTCCAAATTTATTTATTTTATTTTATTTTTGGCAGCTGGCCAATATGGGGATCTGAACCCTTGACCTTGGTGCTATAACACTGCACAACATTCCAATTTTAAAATGGGCTTAAGATTTGAAAATATATTTCATCAAAGAAAATATACAGTTAGCAAATAAGGGTACGGGGATCTGAACTCTTGACCTTGGTGCTATAACACTGAACAACATTCCAGTTTTAAAATGGGCTTAAGATCTGAAAATATACCTCATCAAAGAAAATATACAGATAGCAAATAAGCATATTATAAGAAGCTGGACATTATATGCCATTAGAGAATTGAAAATTAAAACAATGAGGTGTTTTACACTACAAACCTATTAGATTACTAAAAGAAATTTTTTAAGAAAACCTGGCAATACCAAATGCTGGTGAGAATGTGGAGTAACAGAGACTCTATTCATTGCTGTTAGAATTGCAAAATGGCACAGCCACTTGGGATGTCAGTTCAGCAGTTTCTTAGGAAGGTTAAACACAGTCTTACACACAATTCAGCAGTCATGCTCCTAGCTATTTACCCAAATGAGAAAAAACTTATGTTCACACAAAAATCTGCACTTGAATGTTTATGGCAGCTTTATTCATAATTGTGACAAAAAACCAGAAGCAACCCAGATGTACCTCAATAGGTGAATGGTTAAACTGTGGTACATCTATAGAATGGAATATTCAGTGATTAGAAAAAAAGCGAAGTGTCAAGCCACAAAAAAATATGGAAGAACCTTAAATGCATATTGCTAAGTGAAAGAAGCAAGTCTGAAAAGGCTACATACTGTTTTATTCCATCTATATAAAATTCTGGAAAGGGCAAAACTATAGAGAAATAAAAAGACCAGTGTTTGTCAGGGTTTCTGTGGAGAGAAGGAAAGTGATGAATAGAAAAAGCACAGGGTATTTTTAGGATGCTGAAACTATTCTATATGATTCTGTAATGCTGGATACCCAACATTATATATTTGTCAAAACCTACTAATGGCACAACATAAAGAGTATACCCTTATGAACGACAGACCTTAGTTAATTAAAAAGCAAAGCAAAGTCAACAACAAAAAAAATTTCCAAATTCCAAAGATAACTACTGATGACATATTGATGTTTCTCCTTCCAAATGTTTATGTGTAGATGAATCATAATTACAGGCTTTTTACATTTATGAATAAATTTGATATTTTTCCCTATAATGTCAACAAATCAGCCTTTGACTAAATGCAAAGTAACTTTTTGCAGAGATACTATTTTTTTTCTATCTGTGAAGAGGAAATATCCTTAATTTCTCTAAAAAATTCAATATGGACCCCAAGGGAAGTGTCAAACTCTAGGGATTAGTGATGTTGACAAGAATCCAGGGATACACAACTTCAGCATTTTTAATCACCAGCATTTCTTCCAATGTTCTCAGTCATCAACAAACCTTTCTTTCATATATGCATCCATCCATCTATCTGAGAAAAAGTTACAGAGTCCATATTACACAACAGTTCATGTTTTTGGAACCAGGAACTTGTGTCAGTGGAGTTTATATTTTAATAGAAGTAAAAAAAAATTCAACAAGAAAGAATGGAACAGTTGTGATAGATGCTATGAAAGAGAATGCGGGTTGGTATAAGCGAGTTTTAGAAGGAGGCCTAGTTTGTCTTGAGTTGGGAAAGTGTCAGGGAAGTGGCTGTGAGCAAGTGACATTGAAGCTGAGATTTGAAGGATGAGTCGGGTGAAGAGCAAGGACAACAGTCCAGGCAGAGGGAAGGACATGAAGTCCTGAAGTGGATGGAGCTTACTGCAGCAGGGGACGAAAGAAGGCCCGCATTGCTGGTGTGTGGTCAGGAGAGAGGAGCAAAGGGGAGCCAGACTATGAAGGCTTTGGAATTGTTAGTAAGCTTAGTGGTAACTCATCAGTGTTGCTCAGGCATTTGCTAAGAGTCAAATTTATAACCTGACACTTTTGCATGGAAAGGAATGGAAGACGGGTGAGGTAGAAATGGGGGGACTAATAGGAAGCTCTTGCTATAGACCTGTGAGAAGTGATGGCTGGTGGCTGTGGGGATGAAGAGAAGGTACAGAAGGATCATATATTTTGGGGGAAAAATTTACAAGACTCAGAGATAGATTGAATATGGACAATTCTCAGGTTTTGGACTGTTTCCTATTCTCTGAAATTGGGAAGTCTGGAGAAGAAACACATTTGGGGCAAAAGACCCAGAAATATATGTAAGACATTCAAGTGTATGTGGCATCTGCATAGCTCAGAGGAGAGGTCAGATCTGGAGACTGAAACTTTGGATTTGACACAGATAGGAGACTTAAAACTATGGTAGTTGATGCTGCTGCTGGGGCGCATGTATATGGTGAGAAAAGAGGAAGCCCCAGGACAGTTCTGAACATTTGAGTGCCAATGGGAAATAAGGGCACCCCAAGGGAAACTGAGGCATAGCTATGACAATAGGGGGAAAACAGGAGACTCTTGATTGCCAGCACTAAGAAAAGAGGGTTCCAAAAGAGGAAGGAATGTTTAACTGCACAGGACTGTTAAAAGGTCAAATTATATGAGGACTGATAATTTTCTATTAGATTTGGCAATGTGGAGGTCACCAGTAACTTAGTAAGGTATTTCCAGGTATCCTGAACCATATAACTATACTGAACTGAATTTCTAGATATTGTCCTCTTTATTTTTCTCATCTTTGCACTGTCCCTGGGACTGACTTCATTCTCTGTTCCTCTCCACTCTCTCAAGTTATTTTCCTCTAATTTTTCTCCTCCCTTTGGGTCAAAAGACAAGTATGACAGGAAGCCGGGAGTCAAGGATAAGAAAACAGGACAAAAGAAAGTTAATATAGCATGGTGTTTACTTTTGTACTGTTCTTCACAGAATTGCTTTTCCTCCTGCTGTATTTAATTAATTACTTCATTTACTTAGAAAAGTAAACATATTTTTATTTAAAATAGTATCTATTTCATTAAGCCCATGAAAACACAATCCTTGTTTTGTCTACTTCTGATGCAATTAAATCATAGAGCAAGCTTCCTTTGCAACCTAATTTGCTGTAATCCACAGCATAAAATGAAACTGGCCTTAATGTGGAATGCAAATATTATGATATGGCTATGTCAAGATGATGTGAAATTTTCTCTTCTTTCCCTAATTTTATTTCTTACAACATTCATGTAAGAAAAGCCTTCACATTAAATGCTACAAGATAAATGCTTAAATGGCCAGGAGTTTGATAGCCTTCATTGTTCAAAAATATCAACTGTTTTAAAAATATAGTATTATTTAAGACTGAAGATTTCTTTTAGGTGGAAAATGTATTATAAAATAAAGGAAAAGAACGTTATTTTTGAAAGTAGTCAAAAGTCACTTCAGTATATATCATCATGAATTTATTTTGAATGACTAAAATAATTTAGAATCCTGCTTAGCACTAAGCAAAATCCAGTTAAAATATTGCTTTAGTACTTTCGAAGCACGTAGGATTTCTGGAAATGCATTACTGAATATTATTTGTGCTTTTAATGATTCATCAACATTTAGGAGTATAAGCTTTTATTGTCAGTATTTTAAAAGTCAGCTATATAAAATTGATAGAGTATACATATTAGGTATCTCCATTAGTCATTTTCAGGAGATGTAATGTGTATATTTATCTGAGTGTTTACTTAAACATAAAATAAGAGTAATATATTTAAGCCTAAATTTAGCATAAAAAACTGACGGGTTTAGCGAATTAAAAAATATTAGTTGTAATGTTTGTCCCCTTCCTTTTCCATGCCTCTCATTCTCTCCCTCAGAAGATAGACAACATTTTAACTTAGGCAGTATTTATTAAAATATCAAGGGCCTCAGAAACCTGGGGTATAGTAAGTATTAGAAACAGGTTGAATGCTAAGCCTCCTTTGTCCACATTATCATTCCCCAGCTTGTTCATCTTTTGAGTAGTAAGCTCAGAGTGTAACTCCTGCTTAATGTTCCTGTTCCTTAGGTGAAATGCTACAGTCATTTTTTCAAAAGTTAGATGCTGTTTTTTTTTGCTGTTGTTTTGGTTTTTGTGTATGTGTGTGATTTTGAGGGAGACATGGTGAGAATTCTGGCCTGAGAAATGTGGAGAAAAAGAAAAGCGGGGTTTTTTTTTGCTTTTATAAAAATGTTTGAAAGCCTCATTATCACAAAGAGCTTTACAAATCTAGACAGTCATTTTGAAGAAAAGAAAGGAATTGTGAAGAACACGTATAATTGGGAAAAATTGAAAGAGAAGGCAGGATTATAAAAAAATAGCAAGTGAAGTGAGTGTGATTTAAAATTAGTGGAATAAAACATAATAGGTACAGTGAAGAACGTAATTTTGGTAACAAGTGTAGTATCCAGGAACCCCTATCGGCAGTATATAGTTATGGACAATGATCAGCAGAAACAGGAAGCAGCTTGACCCAGTATACTCCATGGTTGGAGCCTGGAAAATGGCTCCAGGAAATAGGCAATATATTAGTCCATTTCCATTGCTTATAACAAAATACTTGGAACTGGCTAATTTATAAAGAAAATGAAATTTATTTGCTTACAGTTTCTGAGGCCGGGAAGTCCAAAGTTCATCTGGTGGTGGTGACAGTGACCCAGGGATCTCGCATTGCAAGATGGCGGAAGCAGAGAGAGCAGAGAGACTCTCTTCTTCTTTTAAAGCCCTCAGAACCACACCCCTGACCATTATTTTTAATGCATTCACTACTGCACGGTCCTACAATCTAATCACCTCTTCAAGGCTCCACCTTTCAATTACCATAATAGGATTTCCCATCCTCTTAACAGTCACAGTGGGGGCTAAGTTTCTAATACGTAAAACTTGGGAGACACAATTCAAGCCTCAGTGAGTTTTGGGGGGACATAATTCAATCCACTGCAGGCAATAATCTACTCAGATTGAGAGGATCTAACGTATGATAGGGGTGTCCCAGCAGAGGCAAAGATTAGACATGGGAATTGAGAAGGTGAGGAGTTTGGGGTATTCAGTAGAATTATGGGCAGTTGGTCACAGGCAAATCTTACCAGTGGATAGCACTTCTGAAGTCTTAGGCATATTATCAACCTAGGTTGGAATTAAACTTTGACATCAAAGCATATAAACCCAGTTATCTGAACTGAAATGCAAAAGTGGGGGGTGGTCCTGCATTTTGGAAAATTGGAAAAGAATTCTTTAATCACTTAGCAGAATTTGAAAGTGAATATCATGTGGACCCTGCTGTGAGAATAGGAAAATTGAAGAGACTGTGGACCAGACAAGATGATATCAATTGATTTAGGAAGAAGCAGTGTAGGCAAGGCACTGAAGAGAGGAAAGAGACAGTTGAAAGTAAAAAGACAGTTTTAAGTGCTTTAACGGGAAGATGGGATTTGGAAAAGATTAGATATGTGGAACAAGATTAACCAAAAATTTATCCAAGATTATGAGGGACTATTTCATGACTCATTCATTTTAAGCCTTACTATTGCTGTCAAACACACATAAAATAATTTTTTTTTTTCCTTTTTGTCTTTTTTCGTGTCCGGCAACGGACCGCAACCCTCGGTGTCGCGCCCGGACCGGGACCGGCAACGGGATCGCAACCCTCGGTGCTGCGCCCGCCCCTCGCTCAGCCAGTGAGCGGGAACCGGTCTGTATGTGGGATCCGAACCCTCGGCGGGAGTGCCCTAAAATAATTTTTTAATTGGATCTGATATAGCATGAAGTTAATTTGTGAAACAATTTCTGTAAAGAGAATATTGTTCTAAGACCTAAAGTGTTTTAGAAACTGTGTGTGTACATCCAAATTAGGAGTCAAATATTCTAGGGTAATTCTGACATTATGTTTAGAATTTTTTTAATCTCAACAGAAAGCCTGATCATATAGTAGCACACAAACATGTGTACAACTAGGTCTGAAAATGTATTTTAGTGTACAGTCTGAGACTGTGTAAATATATTTTTTTAATTGGTTATAAATATTTTCATCTAATCTAGAATGAGATTAAGAGAAATCCTATGTGGAGATTTGACAAGTGGAAACCTATAAATATCTTGCTTATGTTCAAATTGTATTTGCTTTATTTCAATTTCTGTTTTTATTCAGAAAAACTATCTTGTATTTTAATTTATAATTTGTGATAGATTCTTCTATCTTAAGGTTATATTGTATGGCTTGACAGAGAAGACATTTTCTGTCTCTGTTCCCCCAAACAAACAAAAAAATACACGAAACAAAAAAATACAAGTACATGCAGCAATCAGTAGTACTTTAAGCCTTATAAAAATGTTTAGTTCCTCAAATAGTACTTTAGAGCAACTGAATTTAACATCTTTCATCCAGCAGAGGGCTACCAACCTCCATTAATTTCTATGAATGCCCATGACAAAAATTTATACAGTTTATTTCAGTGGTTTTCAGACTTTTTTTTTTTTTAACAGCAGATCCTTTTCTTAAAATGGAGTTTTACAGTATGTATGTGAGATACAATTGGAGCTATTCTAAATGGAGAAGGGCCTCCAGAAGGACCAGAAAGGTATGGAGGATAATCAAAACCCTCCACTCTGATTTATACAAAAATACTCTTCCACATTCTAAGTGAGCTCTTCTTGGATAGAGTCATGGATATTTTTCCCCCTGCTGACACTGCATGGAAAATACATAAGCAGAATGATGTCTGAGCTATAAAAGTTCTTCTTACTGGATTTTGTGTTCAACTAAAATTACAGTTCCCACCGTGTGGTTGTGTGCGTTTGTTTTTGTTTTTGTTCTGGGAAAGGTGGCAGTTTATCTCCAATGTATGAGTGAAAAAAACATTTATTTTAACAAATTTTCTTCACAGTGTTTCATAGTTGTGCTAAATTGACATACTGGTTGGCTGTGTACTCCTATATTTATCCCTGTAACTGGGCTGCTGTCTGCCCTTTACTAAAATTGGGTTTTGGGGATCAATTATGGAAGTGAAAAAAGCATTTTATCTCCTGCTTATTTATTACTTTGTCTTGGTAATAAATCTGTTTGTAAAAGAACCTACTACAGAAACTTCCATTTAGAATTATGCTTACTTGGTAATCACATAGTGATTGCTTTGTTTTGTTTTTCCATCTAAAATAAAGCTTTTGTGAGGTGTCCTTTGATTCTGATTTGATTGTGAGGCCTGTTCTAAATCTTTGATACTGAAGCCATTTAAGAAATATGACTATAAAAAGCTATGCTTCCATTGAGGCTAATAAATACTTTCTCAGCATACACGTTCATTGTTTTAAGGCACATTCCATAGTGTTACAAGTTTTGGGTTAGGGGTTTTATCATTACCAAATAGCCTGAAGAAGTGTGAGCTTATTAATGATGTTGGCTGTCCAAAATGATCAGAAATCTCTTCCCACCCATACTCTTTTGGGGGATGATTCTATTATATTTCTAGTCCATCCCTTGTGTTTCTGTTTTGTAAGTCTACTTTTCTTCTCTTTTTTGTTTTTATATTCATGATTTTTTTTTTTTTCAGATTAAGAATCATAGTGGTTACTACTTATTGAGCACCTACTGGATGTTTTACAGGTGCTATTTTGCTGGGTTCTGTAGATAGACTTGTTATCCAGATTTATCTAAAAGGAGATCAAATCCCACAAAGGCTAGGTCATGCACCCAACATTATAGAGCCCAAGCTGGGATTCAAAACCCAAACTCAAGACCTTCTGTGTCACAAAGCTCTATTTCATAACAGTACCAAAACTGTTACTTGATTAGTTAATAAAAAAGATGGTTAATGTGGGGGCCGGCCCGGTGGCGCACTGCTACAGTGCGCCGCTTGGGAGTACGGCGGCGCTCCCGCCGAGGGTTTGGATCGCACATACAGACCGGTTCCCGCTCACTGGCTGAGCGAGGTGCAGTCGCGACACCGAGGGTTGCGATCCCATTGCCGGTCCCGGTCCGGTACGGGTGCGACACTGAGGGTTGCAATCCGTTGCTGGACACGAAAAAAAGACAAAAAGGAAAAAAAAAAAAAAGATGGTTAATGTGGAAAGTTATAAAAATGATACATAAAGTGTTACCTGGTTAGCTCAGTTGGTTAGAGTGCAGCCCTGATAACACCAAAGTCCAGGGTTCAATCCCTATACTGCCCAGCCACAAAAGGAAAGAGAGAGAGAGAGAGAAAGGAAAGAAGAAAAAAAAAAAAATTGATCACCTCAATTAAAAATCATACATACATACTTTAAACATTTTATTTTAACTCAAAATACACACATTGGACATTCTTTTTGTTGTTGTTGTTGTTGTGACTGGTAAGGGGATCGTAACCCTTGGCTTTGTGTTGCCCGCTCAGCCAGTGAGCGCACCGGCCATCCCTATGTAGGATCCGAACCCGTGGCCTTGGCACTAACAGTGCTGCTGCGCTCCCAGCGCCACACTCTCCCGAGTGAGCCACAGGGTTGGCCCCACATTGGACATTCTTTTACCAATGATTTGATGCAGGATCAAGACCTTTTGTTTAAGTATGTTTTGTTTAAGAAATTTCCATTCTTTTGAGTTTAGCCTTGTCTTTTTTGAATAATACTTACTTGTAGGTATTGTCTCAATTATATTTTTGGTTTGGTATCTATTAAATACAGTCATGACTTAAAGACACCTGCAAAACAATGTGATCGTAGAATTTCTAGATGTTTCCAAAGCATTCTCTCCAATCTTTTACATATATTTCAGCCATACCCATAATTTAATGGTAATATTTTTAGGGACCCATTTTTATCAAGTCCTTACAAAGCATTCATAGTAATTTTCATAAATCAACTTTTTTTACACTCATATTTTATTAGATAATATAAGATTTATTTAAATTATATAATTGCTAACAAATACAACTGGGATGAAAAGCTTTGGAACAAACATCCCTGGCTCTTGGTAAGCATACAACTTTACTAGCGGGAGAAAACGGGAGAAAAATGTACGCAAAGTATAAAGTTGTTATAAGCTTTTATGGTGGGCATCAGTCAGTATTCATAAAGAAAATGGAGACATTTGTTAAGTAAAGGTTTGTTGAGAGAGCTTCTACTCTGTCTTTAAAGAAATAAGGAGAGAAATACAACTAACTCATTTTCTGTGAAGACATGGGATTGAAAGCTAAATATATTACAGGACTTGAAACAGAAGAGAACACTACAGATATTTTTATTTTACAGAGTTAGTTGGGTTAAATATTGCCCAAAGTTTCAACTTAAACCATCAAGTTTGTTTATCATATAAAACTTTTAATTTGTGAAAAATATTCTATTGAATTCTTTCAATTACATCTTATTAATCTATTAGATTTTGGTGACATTATTGAATTCTCAAATTTGTAAGGTTGTAATTCTCTGTTAAGATTTATTACATCATTATCAAAACTTTTTATTACACAAAAGGTATAGCTTTCTGAGCTATAATATATATTGTTTCTACCATTCACTTGCTGTTAATATTGCTCATTTATCTAACATGTGCAATCATCTGTTCTTATGCAAAGTAGTAGTGTGGCTGGGTGGAGAGCAAGAGGGAAAAAACAAGTGAAATAAGTCCATGCTCAAAGAGTTCAGATTGCTTAACTTCCCAGCTGAGTGATACTATTTTGGGGGAACCAGAACTGTTTCATTTACTCCATCCCTTTTGTATCACAGTGCCTTGTTCATAGTTCCATTATTTGAAATCTTTATGTATCTGTTTCTATGTTCTGTCGTTCCTACCATATGCTCCGTTGTCTTTGATTGTATGCTGGTTACTGTACTTGAAAAATTACTTAAGCAGATAATTTCAGGCCAAGGATAAAAATAACTCCTTCTGAGAAGATATACATTTACTTTTGCTAGGCTTTGCGGTCACAAATTATTTGGAGAACATCCTAAACCAAGTTCAAGGCTTGAGTTTTGTTGAAAGTCCAGGCAATAAAACCCAGGTTGTAAATCTGCTGGAGGGCTGGTTGTTTATTATTCCACCCTTAGCCTAAGAGTATTGCTTTTTGAAGTCTCAGATGATTGTGGCAAGGCCTCTCTATTGAAGTGTGCACCTTGTGTAGACATTCACATTTGATGCCTGCCCTCTTGCCCATAAAGTTTTCAAAATCTAAGTGCAAATTTGCTACAGAAATGCACTCAGGAAACAAAAGTAATTTTCCTTGCTTATCTACAAGTGGTTCCATTTTCCTTCAGTTTTGCTTTGCAATTCCTTATTATCATGTCAGCTATTTGTCGCTTTTAAGAAGTTATTTATATTTTATTCATTATTTCTAGTTTGTCTTAGTAATAGTGTTGGTCTAAATGACCTGGCTTCTATTAGCTGGAAACATGCAGTACATGTAGGTGCTTAATATTTTGGTTATTGATCTGATTTAAAAGTGATATAAATACCATGTCACAGAAAAAGCTCAAACATGCCTTACCTCTGAAAACGCGGTTATCAAAGAAGGTTTTATTTAATTTTATGCTTTGGTTTCCATATCTATGGTATATGAGTTTGCATGAGTAGGTATAAAACAAAAAGTTCTGGTAATGTCCAAAGCAAGAAACAATGAATGTCTAACAACACATATTATATTTGTAGGTTAATTAAACAGTTGCAAGAAAAAAATACCTTATATGTTGGTGAAGAAACAAGGAACCTTTTTCTGTATTGGTGGGGGAAATAAAAGACAGTTAAATGTGATGACACTCAGAAGCAGTAATAATCCATATTTTTATACCTTCGTAAAAACTACCCAGTACCCCTGGATACAAAAGTCATTTTCACCAGGTGAAAAATGACCAGATGGGTAGCACTTCAATTTTCTGTTACCAACAATTCAGCCACAAGGGAATGGTTTTTTGAGTGGTTGTGTTATTGAAACATCATGTTTTATACATCTTTTATATTTATTGCAGTATCCACAGCACAGAGACTCTACTGAGTATAGAATTCATTGCTGGAATTGCCAAAAATGTTTATGTCTATGTTTTAATGATAAGGGCTTTGGATTGGAAAACTGGAGACCTGAAACATCTATCACTGATTTGATGTTTGATCTTCAGGAAATTTGGGTATACTCTAAAATTACATTTTGCTGTTTTCTTTTCTTTTTTTTTTTTTTTAATTTAAAAGATGACCGGTAAGGGGATCTCAACCCTTGGCTTGGTGTTGTCAGCACCACGCTCAGCCAGTGAGCAAACCGGCCATCCCTATATAGGATCCGAACCCGTGGCCTTGGTGTTATCAGCACCGCACTCTACCGAGTGAGCCACAGGCCGGCCCTCATTTTGCTGTTTTCTATTGTTAATTTTGAAAAATAATAAAATATCTTTGCTAATAATTTACTGGCCAGGGATACTACATTAGAGGGCTATATTTCACGGTCTATCAAAAGTATAGAATAATAGCCCAGTAATTTTAAATCACATTTACTAGCTTTTAAGCATCACTAATTTATATGCAAATACAAATTATTTTACAAATATTTAAGGTACACATGGCTTAAATTTAGTCACGTAAAGAATAATAATTAAAAATAGTTTTGTCCGAATCAAGAAAAATCAGTCTTTTCCTTTTTGTAAATAGCTTAATTAAAACATATTCTATCAAACTTTTATCCAAGTAACACCTCTAATTGACATGCAGATATAAAACTTTCAAGTATTGATCAAAGTTCTCTCTCCCTTTCTAATGCAGTTGTTTCCCTGGAAATGCTAAAGCTGTTAGCACATAATTCCTGAGTAAAACTATAATTCTTATAGTAAAAATATAAATTTCTTTATAAATAAAGGCAGGGCACAAATAAACACACAAAAACATCCTCAACAATCTTCAGGACTAGCAGGCTTGAGATTTGAATTTTCACATTTTAACCACAATTCAGTGCTTTTTATTTGATCAAAGTCAAAGAGCTAAGAAACACATCCTGAGCTTTTATGAAAAGCTGTTACAAACAAAAAGGAGAAATTATATGTATTTTAAAAGACAACAGTAAATTGTCAGCAGGAGTTAGAAATTAACCTCAATGTTTTAATCCTTTAATAGACTATGGGGCGTTCTTATCCAAAATCCTTATGTTTTTCAGAAAAAAATATTTGCAAGCCATAGAATAAAACATTTATAAGAAGAGAGCAGCCCTGAGAAGACATTTGAAAATATTTATTAATAGTTTGAAACTTGAGACCAAACATTTGAAGATTTTGAAGCAGCTTTCTATTCCAGATCTGACTATTAGTAGTTATAGTCACTGTAGATAGTATGAAGTGACTGAGAAATCCCAGAAAGTCTGAAAATAATCACTTATACAACTAGATTTCCATCTCAATTAGGGCAAGGACTTTGTCACTGTTACTACTGGGTCCCCAGTGCTTCATGACTGGCTCATAGAACGCTTACAGTAATTATATTTGATAAAAAGATAGCACCATAAATAGGAGCTATGCAGTAATGAGATGAGGACAGTGGGAAAGGTCTTATTTTAAACAAAGAATATTTTAAAATGCAAATAGGCTTCGATCTGAGATAATTTATAGTAAATTAAAAGAAAGATCGTAACATTGTGGGGATTTTCTGATTCCTGAATAAACTTATTTCTTTATTTGCTGTCCAAGTGAGAACAGAAAATAAATTTGATTAAGAAACTGTGGTGAAGGGATTGTCTGTCAGAGAGTTTTTTGCATGAGCAAATACAGCCTGTTTTCGCAGGCAGACTCCAATGTACCCAAGCTAGGCTATTCGCACATTCATCTTTGTCCATATAGGTTCGCATTCCGGAAAAGATTGAATGAGGTTGGGGTTGGGGTTAGAGGATGCAGGAAGAGACAGGTTGTGTACAGAAATCTCTTTTCCTTCTGAACTGTGGCTTCTTCAATTTTCCCTCCTCTGTTCCTTTCCTTTCCTTCTGCCCAGTGCAGATGTGGCTGTTGCCTGCAATCCCCAGAGCATCCTCACAGTCTTAACAGAGGGAGGTCTGTGGTGACAGAATGGTAACTATTTATGACCTACACTTTGTGTGGCTTTATCTTCCTTATAGAAAGGGGCCTCCCAAGGGGAGCTTTTCACTCCCTGTCTGCTTACCATTGTTACTAGCAAGAAACTTTCTGTGAAATTTCAGGAGCATTGTGAGCTTGTTTTGGAGTCACGAAGTTGAGGGTCTTGAGATGCCTCTGCTTCTCCACCCCAGAATATAGGAAGCTGCCTGTTTTGACTTGGAACTGGAGTGTTCTTGCTTCTATTCCTCAGGCAGAAGTAGATGGAAGATACCCTTCGGGCATTCTAATTTTAAGCAAATAATCTTACAGAAGCATTTTTATCAAAAGAAAGTGGGATCTATTATATTATTAGCAAGCTCTGCTTTCACAATTTTGCATTATCAAATTGGCTTTTGGGTTTGGCTTCAGGTAAAACAAATTGAGGGTGATATAGCAATGAAATCACTTATCCAGTTTGCTTTATTTTACCTTGACCGTTCATTCATTGGTCTCAGAAAACACACCAAGTCTCAAATATGGATTAACACTACAACCTTGGGTAGATTGAACTCTTGGCTCATAGCTCAAGTAAGCACATTCTTGCTTTGTTTTCCTGATTAGGTGATGTTTTAACTGCCTTTGTGATGCATCTGCTTCTTTTCCCACCGACCCCCCCACACTCGGTTTGTGATAGAGTGACAGTGTATGCTGTTCAATTGTGTAGCTGCTTCTCCTGGGTGGGGCTAAGGAAAGAGAGGGAAGATTGAGTTGCATATGGCTCGCTCAGTTGTTATTGAACGCTGCCCTGACTCATGCCTCATGTCTGCAGAAGATTTTCTTTGGATTCTGATCAATGGAGTGCTGGACAGTGAGGACAGCAAATGGCCATTTTCTTTCTGGTCTTTAAAATGAAACATGCCCTCTCTGAAGGGCAATCTATCTATGCTGGCTCTCAAGTTCAAACGTAAACGACAGTGTGTTCCTCACCTTTGAAGGCAGACACAAGCCTATCCCATGATGGCCAAGAAGCTTTGTGGAAAGTATCAGCTTTTATTACAAGTTCAAAATTCAGCCAGTATTATATCTCTGCTGGAGGCTTGATGGGAAGACCCCTTTCATGTGGTGCATCCATCATTCAAATGGCTGGGAGCTCATGGGACTGGAACCTGGTGCCCTGTCTGTGCAGAGGTCAGCTGGTGAGTGTGCGGTGCTCTCTTTCCTCAGAAACTGATAGTGATTTTTTTTCCATTCAAATAGAAATTGTAGAGAAGTCTGAGCAGCACAAGTATACAAGAAGGAATGATTTTAAAAAATCCATTTCTCAACAGCTCACTACTGAATAAATTAGTTGTAGAGAGACATAGTGATCACTGTGTAGGAACGTCTAATTTGCCTAGCTTTGGGAAAAGGATTACATGCTGCTAACCATCTCATATGGGAGTAATATATTATTCTACAATTGGGAGAAGATAAATGTAAATCGCATGCTAAAAAAGGACTTGTGATCAGTTTATTTTATTTTAAAATATTAATACTAGTTGTCTGAGATATCCTGTTTTGTGATTTGAATAGTGAAACCTGCAATGGGGGCTTTTTGAATGGGTTCCTTTTCCCAAGGCGGATTGATTTTAAAGTATAGTATTTCAGCCTTCCTAATATTGCTAGCTGTCGTGAGGAAAGCTATCTCGAAAAAGTCTTTTACTTTCCAGTGTCCTCATCTCTAAAAACACGGTGACTTTGCTTCTCGGTGTCACATTCAAAAACATTATGAGAAAGTATAAGCAAAATAATGTAATTATTGTTTTTAAAGATTTGGCAATCACAGTGATTTGTGCAATATTTGTGTTGGTCAAACTGACATCTAACAAACTAACATCTGATTCATCACCTTTCTTCATGAGACAGAGCAATGAAAAGAGCTCTCATACTTGTTTGTAGGAAAGTGGAGGGAGTCTTAGAGACTAAGACTCTGTTAACCGTGTCTAAGAATTGTTTTTAGTTATTAAATTGAAGTTTAAAAATGTGTAATTTTCCTGGCATTAGAAAGCAATATAATTAGATTGATACATCTAACTTTATAAGTGGGTCCGTATTGAACTCATTGAAAGCTAATGAAATAAACAAATGCTTTTCGACACCAGGAACTCCTCACATTCTTCTAGCTGTGCTTGTGATTTTTCACTTTTCTATTGAGAAATGTAAAAGGGTGGGAGGGTACTGTGATATAGTATGAGCAGACTCTAAAGGGGCAGTGGGACGGGCTTGTTCAGAAGAAGCCCCAAGAACTCACCCTCACTAACAGGAAAACCACTGTAGCACTGTAGGAGCTCAGCCTCTTTTTGTTGAGACTCATGTTATTAAACTCAAAGGACATCTAGGAACCAAGTGAGACTTGCTTGTTGTAAACATTTTTAGAGAGTAGTTAGAAGAAAAGAGAGTGCCACATGGCACTGAGAACACCCTGTGCTCCAGGCCTGCTGCTGTGTGTCAGCCACCTTCATTCCTGATGACTGCGTTGACACCACAGAAGCGGATCCTCCGGAAGTATCTCAGAGGAGAAGACATTTGGAGTATGCTACACCGACTGGCAGGCAGTGACTCACCTGGTTAAGGGGACATAAAAGAATCCTCTCCAAATCCACATGTTATCTTCCCAAGAAGCCAGAATGGCTATGCGAGTTTCTGTGTAAATATGTAGAAGATTTTCTAGAGGACGGAGTTTGAAGAGCTTAGGTAATAATGAAGCTGATTTTTTTGTTTGTTTGTTTTTTTGGAACATGAATTCTCAGTAGTTGAGGCCAGAGATGGATGATGTTCTATACGCATAAGAGAAACTGCTTTCCTTTCTCCTTTTCTCTCCCAGCTGCATGTTGACTGAGCTGTGCACCATCATATCACCAATACAATGCTGGCCCATGCCGTGGTGATTATTTTCTCCCTTGACTTTTTGAATCAGATTAAGTGCTAGGTTCTCTGTTGTATACTGCCATGGAATGCATTTTGCTTGCTTGTGGGATATTTTTATTAATTTTACTGCTTTCAACTCAGTTTAGGTAAAAAGAAAAATTGCAAATTATGTTATATAAGCTAAAACGTTTAGAGACCACCCATGGCGTAGAAAATTAGCGTTTTTTTCCTCCTAGGAGACTTACTATCTCACTATCTTCATATAATACAGAAAATGAGATTTTACATTCTTCATTTATCTAAGCAGGTATGGCATAAGGGTCAGGGTACACACACATACCATTTTCTCAGAGAACACGCATGTAATGCTATTTTACTTTTTTCCTAACAATAGGATATACATAGAATCAGTTTCTATTGTTTTACTCTCAATGATTATAGTAGTTAAAAGCTTTCTCCTAAAATGCGACAGTTTGTGTGTGTGTGTGTCTGTGTGTCTGTGTGACTGTGTGTAAGTGTGTGTGGGGGGCAGTCCATAATCCACAATGTACAACACAATGTCTCTAGGTATGAGTGAATAATTAAAAAGCGAATGCCCTTCTTGGCATCCTACTGGCCGTTGATAAAACTGGGCAAAATTCTGAAGATTCGGCAGTGTATGCAATTGGAATATTATAGAGAATTTCATCCTCTTGAGTTAACAGGTTGTATCCTCTCTCTTCTTTCATTGCAAATACCTATTGGGTGTATAAGCAGGAACATCCAGAAGAATTAATCCTGCTTTACTTCATCACATTGCTTTTCAAGTTAATTTGTATTTAACAAACACTTCTGGTAATTACTGAGTACCTGTGTGTCCCTCTTGAAGTGATGGTGAGTGATTTTAAGTGATGCCTGCCTTTCTCTACTCCTACCCTCCTCTCCCTCTTTTGAGTGCCCCCCTCTTTCTCTCAGGATAACCTCACTGAGCCCAGATTATGCTGTGTGCTCACTGACAGCTCCTTTCGATTGATTCCCTGCTTAATGCAGCTCTCTAGTGCAGCCTCACGTGGGTCTGTAAGTGACATGGTGAGGACCCGGCAACTCCCTGTCCTTCCCAGACCTGCTCACCCATGTATTACCCAGGCAGTGGCAAGTAACTCCAACTGTGCTCGTCCTCTCCACAAACAGCAGCGTTGATTCTTTTCTTTAAATGAACCTTGGAGAAGGGAAGGGCCGAGAGATTTCAAAGGCAGGAATTCATGTCATGTGCTACAGCAGAGCAGCCGTAGCAACGGCAGTAGCAGCAGTATCACGGCGGCAGCAGCAGCAGCGCAGAGTCCTTAGCGAGACTGCACCATTTTCTTCTCACCCTGCATAGAGGTGTGGTTGGAAGCAGCAATAAACTACCCACCCCCTAGCAGTTTCACAGAGGTGGCCTCTTCCAGGCTCCAGTCAGAAGACAGACTATCTGGAGGAGTCCCCAAAGAGTGTTCCAATTGGTGGTGTGTGCCTAAGGAAGGCTTTTTCAACTAGTAGGATGCCTGTCTGCACCTGCGGCCACCCAACTGCTGAAGAGCTCGAAGTCCAGTGCTCCGCCTTCCCCCAGGACCGTTCCCCAGTGTGAGGGCACACCTATGCCTGTGTGTGTGCAGGTGTGCGCTGCAAGGGGGCTTGGCTTGGAACCTTGGTACATTGTAGTGAATTATGGGTGCTGCAGAGGCTGGAGCAAGATTATGACCTAGCTTGGGGGCGGAGTGGATTATCTTGTGAGTGTTCTGGCTGCCAGCCATTGCCCTGGTGGGGAAAATTGCATCCCCAGATAGCTGTAAAACCACCTGGATTGCTGCTGAGTGGAAACTGATCCTCTGCAACAGCTTCTGCTGATTTCCTCTGCAAAATGGCTCACGCTGCTGCTTCTATTAAAAAAGTTCGAGAGGCTGAACTGGATGAAAAGGAAAAAAATCTTGAGAGAGAGAGGAAAAAACAACGGAAAATCCCCAGGGAACGGATGGAACGGAAAAGAAAGGTATGAGGAGCATCCCTTTAATCCTTTCCTTTCTGTAACTCTGTGTACAACCATCAGCCTCAGACCCGGCAACTTCATCCTCCCTCCCCTTCATCATTCCCCTGCACCATTTCCAAGCTCAGTTTGCAACCTAGAGCTTATGCCTAAATTTGCTGCATTGGGAGGAGGTGCCTGAGCAAGGTGAATTTCCTTTGCTTTGACCAAGCAAAGCAAATAATAATAATAATAATAATAATAATAATAATAATAATAATAATAAATGCCTCCACTTCATTTCTCTCTTTTTCTCAATTATATTTATTCAGTCCCAGAGCCAGGTGCTTTATTTCTCTCGGTGACTCTGAGCACTTGTCATAGAAGAAGGAATGGGTTGATTTATGGTTGGAGGGTTAAGGTATTTTCCTCCTCCTGTTCCTCATCTCTACTTCTTGATCTTAGTGCTCACCTTCACACTGACTATATATTTGATGAAGACCACTAGTTAAAAATAAACCACAGGTTTTATGTACTCCTTTTTTTTTTCCTCTTGAAGGTTGATACTGTTCTATGTGAAACTGCACTAAGAATATTGGTGCAGTGAGCTATGTCTCTGCATTTTAAAAATTCTAATGAGTTTATTTTTTGTTTTCTACCATTAATTTTATAGTTCTCTTTTCTGAATATGATAATTAAATGAAAACACCACAGTTAAACAGAGAAGAAACATTGATTTCCTTTACATTAAACTATAGAATTGTTGCCTCTCTCTTAAAAGTATTTTTTTTTCTTTAAAATAGAAATAATCTTACAACTTGATGGAACTAGAATACTCAAAATACTCATTTAGCCAGTGGTCCGGATCTATACAGGAAGAAGATTTCTGTAAATGCTTTAATTAACAAAGTAGGTCACTGAATAATTTCAGAAGATGATAAATGGCATATTACATTAGCAGAGCATTGAAATAGTGGTTTGTACACCAGCTGTTGTTAAACATAGCTCTGAGATTAGGGATGCACTTAGGATCCATATGCTTAATAATCCATATGTTCAATGGACTTTTTCCTTTATTTCCTTCCATAATACATATGTTTGCTTTCCATTTTGGAAATGTTGTCTTTGCCTCAGTTTTGGAAAGATGCTTGATGACCTATATTGAGTTGCAATCTTACAGCATAGCAATTCATCAAATTTCAGTTTTACTACTTATTTCATCACTAGTTAGATCAAATGATGGTTGTTAAGCTATAAAGATAGAATTATCAGTGTATAATGATTTCCCTTCTGGGTAAAACTTTAATACTGCTTGTCCGACTTTTAAAAGGCCTTTTTTCAAGGGTGCACTAGTTCTTTCTTATAATATCAAAAGTATCATTGGCTTTTTTGTGGAGGCTGGCCTCTTTCTTGACAGTTACTGCAGTTCTGTGTCTAATCCTCTAAATGGAACATTACTGCATAAAGCAATTTCCTGTGATTATATCTTTTTTATCTTTTGTTCTCCAAAACACAGTATATTATTTCTTGGCCAGAAGCGCCTGTTCAGCATCCAGTAGTGACCTGGCAACTTTGCTTAGCTGGAGTACCATGCACACACTTGGAAAATCTCTTGGTCTCACTCCAGTTTGTTTCTGTGTCTAGTTCAATGTTTTTTTCTCTTCTATACCTTGTTAAAATTGAAAAACCATATCATTAAAATGGAAAAATGCCAATAGTGGAGAGTCCTGGTTGCTCGGATGCTTTATCTTGAATTCAGCATAGCAGCCGAGATCATTGGTTAGTAATTTGGTCATATGACAGGATCATCTGGTCTTCACATTTAGATATCATTAAGCCAGAACCAGAGTAAATTGGGGGAATAAAGGTATAGCAAGTATTTGTCCTTATTCGTCTTCTTTCATATGCACCTAGTGCTCCTCCTTCCTTTTCCACTGCAGATGCATGTGGTATTACATAGATATTTACACAGCATGACAGATGCTTGCTAAAAGCGTGGGTGTGTTTTTGTGCTATATCAGATGTGTTTTCTAGATAGACAACCCCAACCCCACCACACACAAACATACCCACCTAACCCAGTTTTCAAATTTCGTTTAAGAGAAGAGAAATTTACTTCATTATTATTCCTTAGGGTGTATAGAATGATAATTCATGAAGAAATGAGAAAAAGATGATTGCTTATTAGTGGCATTCTGGAACACTGTCTCCATAAAGTAATTTAAAAAATATCACCCTTTATTTGCTGGTGCCATTTTATAACCAGAAGAGAATAAATCATTGGTAGAGATGATTGAATGTGTCATTTTCGTATCCATTTGTGAAGCCTCTTTGGCAATGAACCTGTTTATTCAAAAAATTTAGATGAGACCCACCCCAGTGCAGGTAAAATCCAATTATGGATTTTAAAAAATAAGTTGATTTTGAAAGGATCTTTACCACAGTAAAGATATTGAGTATTAAAGTAATTCAATTAAACAGCCTCATATTTGGAGTTCATTTTATTTTTTTGTGAACCTGCTATTAATTTAAAGAATCTTTGTATTATTATTATTCTGTACTTCATAAAACTTAAAATTTAAAATTAATTTTAATTATTTGTAAACTTGAAACACATTGCATACTTGACTATAGCCCTTCTATCAAGTTGTCAGTGGTGTGGTTTCAAAAAATGATTATGTTTGTATACTAAGGGGTATAGGTTTAACCTCACTATAACCAGTATTTGTCTTAGAATAATATATTCAGGCTTCTTTCGGCTGTACTCTGTTTAGCTAATATTTAAACGTAGTATGTTCCAAATGTCTGCTATTGTATCTGTGTCATACTGTGTAGAGCTAGAATAAAACTAAGCTTTAAGCAAATGCATGAAGTGTAAGATTAGTTGAAACAAAATAATTTAGCATTTGTTTGCTCAGAAGAGTACACCGAAATGGCTTTTTACAGGAATAAGAGGATATTCCTATTCTAATTATTAACTTTTATTAAGTCGTTTCTTTGTGTGTCCAGATTTCTAGTTTCTATACTAGAATCTGAGAATTTTAAACTTGAAAAGGATTCCAAAAAGAATGATTAAGTGACTTGAGTTCTCACAAATTTGTAAGACTTAGTTCTCAAAAGTAAGTATAATATTATACTCCAGAAAGTACAATATATTTTCCACAATCACATACTGTTTCTCAAGTGTACTTTTTTTTTAAATTTGGAAAAATAAGCAATTTTCAGAGAATGAGTAAAAAAACTAAACAGTTACATCCTTGAAAGTAAAACATATATTTAAATTATCTTTTTCACTTAAACTAATGTCACCATGAATTTTCAAATAAACTGATATGTTCCCCATTTCTCAGCATGGACAAACCATTCTCCAATCCTTCATAATGTCTACAACACTCACTGGAATCATATGACATAAAAGGCAATTTGTATTACTAGTTCTTAGCATCCTGAGGCTTAAGAAATTCTCTTATTACTTCAATTTATACAATTAAAAATACCAGAGTTTGTATTTCCTAAAATAATATTTATGAGAGTTTATTGAGTATCAGTGTAGTCCTGTATCTAGCACTTTATACACATTGCATCATTTAACTCTGATAACAGTCTTAAACATTAGATATTATTCTCTCAATTTCACAAATAAGGAAACTGAGACACAGAAAGTTATAGAACTTACTTAATCATACACAACTCTGTGACAGAGTTAGAATTTGAACCTAAGGCTGTCTGGCTCTGAAGTTCATTGGGAGAAAAGGTAGTATGATTTTTTGGTTTTATAACTACACCAAATATATTGTAAGTAAATCATTTAATCTACCAATGCTTCAATTTCTTCACCTCCAAAATACTTTTCTACAGCTGAAAGAAATCTAAATACTGTGAGAATAAATTAAATGATGTATTTGAAGGGAAACTATATAAATTTAAGATTGTGATTTTGTTGTAATTGCCCCAGAATATTTTATGAAATTTCTTAGAAGATCAGCTATTAGAAGACAACATTAACTCCTTAAATTGCTGTCAATTGCTGGCAACGACAGACTATATCATCATTTCTTGTTACGGCTGTCAAATTTGTGTGATTGTGGCAAAAATTGTCCCAATTATATGGCTTGAGATAAGTTTTTAAGAAGAGTGTTAGAAAAAAGAGAAAACCTTAATTTAAAAAAGCTTCTATGAGTGAGTTTAATTCATTTTTGGAATCGAAAATCTTATATACAACCCAATGTATTTTTTTTCCTTTTTTGTTTTATATACTAATTTCAGTTTATATGCATGTTTTAATCTTTAAAAAATCAGAATTACTTCATTGGTGACCTTTATTTTCAAAGTTTTAATTTTATTAGTCACTTTATTCATCAATTGGGTAAAAAATAATGTTATCTGAGCACATTTTGACATCATAAGGAATACTGAAAATATTTTATATTGTTGAAGTCAGTGAAAATACAAGGCAGAATTCTACTCACATTGTATTTAATGATCTTTTTATGTTTATGTTTTTCCAGTATGCCACTCTACTCCATTTGTGTTTTTCAAAATAATTACTTCTTCACAAAGAATACTTATATTCTCAGTGACAGAGACATTATACACTAAAATAAAAAATAGTACAAAGAAGGTGCTTCCCAAATGCTGAAGTTCTGCATAAATTGCCAGTGGAATCATAAGCTATTTGAATATGACCCTTTTGCTCCAAAGGTGAATTGCAATATTAAATCGTTGTTGTGGAAAGTCTCAGAATCATCTGGCTCCATCTCTTTCGTAGTAAGTCAAAATCCTGGGGTAGACTGAGAGGGAAAGGAGACCATCATTTCTCTATTTTTTTTCTTTCTCTTTTAAAATTTTATTTAAATGTTTTAAAACTTTAATTGATATGTAATTATTATACATATTTATAGGGTACTATGATATTTCAATACATGTATGCAATGTGTAATGATCAAATCATGTTAATTAACATATCCATCTTCTTAAACATTTGTCATTTCTTTGTATTGGGAACATTCGAAATCCTCTCTTCTAGCTAATTAAAAGTATACAATATATTGTTGTTAATTGTAGTCATCTTGCAGTGCTATAGAACACTAGATCTTATTCCTTCTTAACATATATATATATATATATAT
>NW_007726113.1:1571321-1578336 GCF_000696425.1 Galeopterus variegatus | reverse complement strand
TATATATATATTTTTTTTTTTTTTTAAAGCTCCCCTAGTGATTCCAACCAAGATTGGAAATCACTAGACTAAATATTTCCATTTCCCCACCAATGCCAACTCTTTCCCATCTTGAAATTTGGAGCAATAGCAGATTTATTTCTAATAATCAGTAAGACTTTAAATTGCCATTGAGTAAAAATTTCCATATGTATATAGGAGACACCCTGGCAACCTTTTGAGAGTTTAATAAGACTAATTGGTTTATATAATAACCAATTAATTCTGAGCATGGAAAGGAGGAAACAAGTGTTTAAGAGAAAAGTTGTAAGACTTTATGATCTGCAGTTTGGCTATCTTTACCCTAATGGAGTAATCATCAGGAATGAGGTTTGTGTATTTTACATAACTAAGCTCAAATAGGTTGAGGAGGTAGCTAAGCTAAGTTTTTGAAGGAAAGTTGCTAAACTGTGATTTAAAATTATGTCTGATACAGTTTGTGCTGTTTTGAAAAACTCAAGTACATGTCTGTAAAGCTAGGCTAGGCTAATGTTGGAATCCTGCCTGTGATGCCAATTGTAAAGGTAGGCTAGGCTAATGTTGGAATCCTGCTGACTACGCCAGTTGTGGCGCTAGGGCTAATATCAGAATCTTGCCGATGTTGCCAATTGTTGTGCTAGGGCTAATGTCGGAATCCTGCCGACGTTGCCAATTGTCAAGCTAGGGCCAGGTCTCAGCTCACAGACCCTTCAAGCCCATTCACAGACTGGGTCACAAACCCTTCACATGCCAGGCTGGGTTCCCAGACCCCTCATGTGCCAGACTGGGTCACCAGACCCCTCACATGCAGGTCTATGAGCTAGGTAACTGGCCAAAATGGTCCTTGGAAGCCTTAGTTTTGAGAGCATGGCTGTGCCGAGCAGCGCCCGCCCGAGGCAGTAACCAGCCCAATCACGGCGCTGTGCAGGTGCATCAGCTCCACCCACACACAACCTATTCACAGCAAATGCTCGCAAGATTCTGAACTTCTGAGGGGCCCTGACCATTTTCCTATATTTTCCCAACAATGTCCTTGGGATTTAATTGGTAATTTAGCATCTTTGAGGCTTTAAATTTCTAGAGATGTCAGCACCTCTGCAACTCCTTACACAAGTCAATAGCATTTCCTGTATTTGACTTTGGTAGATCTTTTCAAACTTCTATAAAATGACATGAACATAGTGAGGAAGAAGGAACGAACAACTCATAGATGAATTATCTCCCCTAATTCTTGAAGTATTCCCTCTTAATGTTTCTAACTGATCAACTATTTTTAGTATTTGACTGGTTTGGTTGTTTTGTTCTGCTGTTTTTTTTTTTTTTTTTTTTTTTTTTTTTTTTTTTTTTTTTTTTTTTGGCTTTTTGTCTTTTTTCGTGACTGGCAACGGATCGCAACCCTCAGTGTCGCGCCCATACTGGACTGGGACCGGCAACGGGATCGCAACCCTCGGTGTTGCCCCTGCTCCCGCTCCTCGCTCAGCCAGTGAGCGGGCCGGTCTGTATGTGGGATCTGAACCCTTGGCGGGAGCGCCGCCGTGCTTCCCAAGCGGCGCACTGTAGCAGTGCGCCACCAGGCCGGCCCTGTTTTTGTTTTTTTGCATAAATATTTTACCAACTGTTCTCTCTCTTCCTGGTTCACTACTGCTTCCGGAGCCGGCAGAAAGGAATTCCCTACTTAGCTGGACAAATTCTAGAGTGGACTTTTTAGCATGTACAGTTGGAATTACTCCTTCCATTTTCCCTCATTTGATTAGCAGCTCTGCTGGGGAAAACCCTTTTTTTTTCCCTGTTGGAGCTTCATTTATATCCAACTTAACCTTTTTGTAGTGATATCCTTTTATTACCTATCATTACTATGCTGCTTATATCATGGGGAACACCTCAATAGAAAAGAGTGTAAATAGTATTAAGGAAGAGAAATGTCAGGGGCACAACAATTATAAACATGTTAATATAATCAATTTATTTGGTTAGGAGTAATGGTGTTATTTCATATTAATATATATTTCTTGGCTTTATGTATATATTTTTTTTCATAGAGACGTGTTAACTACTAATTTTGCCTCACTTGTTTATAGTTTGTTTTTTAAAAAAATTAAATTAAGACTAACAACGACCTCTCCTTGTGTATTTGTATGTGATAAATCATGGCTTTTATCTATTTTTCAGGGGAGCTATTTAATCTCTAGGTTAAATTTTTTTTTCAAAAATAAATGATATTAACATGACAAACATGAACCATAAGCATCTACTTTACTGTTATTAATATAAAAATAAAATATTTTCGTTGCATTTGAAACCGAGTTTAACTGCTAATCCTTTCAAGACATTCAGCATGATTAGGGGTGGGTATGGGATCTAAAACTAGAAAAAACAAGTAGCTACCAGTAAATACCAGAACGCTATTTACTAATTTAATAAATGATATTTGATATTTACACAAAATTCCAGATACTTCTAAAACTCCATAAAAACAAATTCAGAAGACCTATGCTTAATTCTCTGTACTAACTGTGACCTTGGGTACACAATTGACCTGACCTAAGTTTTCATGTCTATAAAATGATAAAGACCTAAGATGTGTTAGAGTACTTTCTGTTCTTTTATGATTCTGTGCCATTTTTAATTGTATCTTTGTTTCCCTGCCTTATTATAAATGGCTGAGATAGTTTGGTGAAATTTCCAAGTTTTTCTTCACTGAATGTGAATTATTTTGACCTAAAACTATGGCCTAGACAGAGAACCTTCATCCAAGGACCTCACAGACCACCCGGGGTGAAAGTAACTTTCACAAATAACAATAAAATAATATGTGGACCATTAAGTTGGATTTGAGATGCTCTATTTATATATATATGATGCAAGTTTCCTTTAATGAGTTTTACCTGGCAGATGAAATAATGGAAGGAAATAGTTCCTATTGTGGTGTTTGAAATTTTCTGGAAGTTATTAAGGCAGGATATATAGAAAATGAGGTAATCCTATGAAGCTGTGCGGTTTTTTTTTTTCTATTTCAGATACTGACTTGAGTCGTTTCAAGGAAGGAGTTTATTGTGGCTCCCTTATTTTCTATTGAATACTCTGTGCACTGATAATACCAGGACTTAGAAACACACAGAGAAATATCATCATGGTGGTGTTAATTATTTTACAGAGATCCGATTGCAGTAATGGCAGCTGCCTTTGAATTTCAGGGTGCTGTGATGAACAAGCACCCACAGTAAACACTTAAAGAAACCTCTCAGCAGTTTGCAAACCATTCAGCTGTGCAGCCCAGTGCAAATACCAAGTCTCCTGAGTTCTTCTAGGAGTAGTAGTACAAACTTTTTCCTTGCTTTTGGCTCCTGTCTCAAACTGGGCCAGAATGCTTAATTAAACCATGTCACATCTTAAAATGACTAAAACCAATAAAGTGTAAGTAGAACAGGTTACCTGGAAGCAGTAACTCCTTTGAAGATAGAGGTCACTTAGGAAGTGAGAAGCTTTTGTTCAGGGTGGTCACCTACAAAACATGGGGCTTCAGCGTCGGCTCTGAGGGACAGGAATCAAAGCCTAAGTGTGGGTGGAGAGAAAAAAGCTATCTGTGAAATTTACTGTTAATGGGGAGAATGCATACAACAAAGGACCGAGTAGCAAATGCCAATTCTCTGATTAAAACACTTTATCGAATCACATAGGAGGCTTTGTGTATGCCATAAAGCTCTCATACCCAGTCATTTAACACAAGAGGCAATATTTCAACATTTTTGGCTTTTATACTAGAAAACGGCACTGAAAGATAGAAGAAGAATTTATAGTAAGCTAATATGAGAAATGTTTTGCTATTGAAGGAAGCTCAGTAATTAAGATGCATGCCTGTTCAATCACTGTGGTTGTCCTTCACACAGGACTTCTGGGTTGTGTATTCTGTAGTAAATTGCATAGAGCTTATGAAACAATTTAGTCACTCCACTAATCTTTAAAATTCATAAAACTTGATTTTTAATTAGAAAATTCAGATAATTATGCTTTTGAAGTTTAATCACATTTTTCATTTAGAATCAACCAGAAGCTGTTTTAAATTGTACTTGTCTTATTTGTCTTCTTTATTGTCTTAAATAAAAATTTGCCACGCTTCATTTTCCATCAAGCATCCTCCTTATTTCCAAAGTAGGTTTAGATATATATAATACATACAACTCAGGGTATTGTAGTCCCCTGAATCAAAGAAATATTAATCAATAACAATTATGATAACAACTATGATAAATTGAGGGTAGTACATATTATTGACTGTAAAAAAAAATCTCTCAAGTAATTTCTCTTTTAGATAGGTATTTAAGGTTAATGTCAGTGGAGAAAATTAGAGGACAGTGCTAGATTAGCTATAATAGCTTGTTATATTTTAATAGAGGTTGTTGACTTCAAGCTTGGCCGTGGGATAGTTAAGATTAGCTTAGGTGGAGAGAACATCTCTCAGAGGTTGAACGTAAAAGTTGGTGAACAGCTTGACAAGATCAAAGTGGACGAGGAATAGGGATTGGAAGCAAAGTTGGAGGGCCTTCAGAGCAAGGAAGAAGTAATTGAACTAACTCAATGAAGCAAAAAATAAGAAGCTATGGAAAGTTCTGTAATAAGGATAGATAATGGGGAGGAAGTGAAGCTAGCAAGGTCACCCAGGAGATCCTTACAATAATTTCAGAGAGATGAACGGGGCTTGGATTAGAATGTTTGCACAGGCAAATCAGCACAGAGAGAGAAGCAGGATGGATATTAGTATTCAATAGGAATAGAGAAAAAAGAGAAGGGTGAATAAAAAGGATTTTAAGGTTATACATTTCAATGATATCAAGAGTGGTGGTTATTGAAAGAAATGAAAATTTCACGTGAAAGTCAGGGGAAAATAAAAATTCATTGCCTTATATATGGTGAGTTTGAAAAGGTGGAAAGATGATGTTTATCTTACTTAAATGTGGAGACTTTATATATAAAAGGCCAACAGATAAAAATGTTATCTATCGTTCTGTTTTGGTATAGTAGAAGGAGTATGGAATTTAGAGTTGAAAGTCGTTAATTCATGTCTTGTCTCCTCTAAATTCTGGATGTCTGATCGTAGGCCTCAGTTTTTTTTTTTTTTTCCTTTTTGTCTTTTTTCATGACCGGCAACGGATCGCAACCCTCAGTGTCGCGCCCGTACTGGACCGGGACCGGCAACGGGATCGCAACCCTCGGCGTTGCGCCCGCACCTTGCTCAGCCAGTGAGCGGCCGGCCTGTATGTGGGATCCGGGCCCTCGGCGGGAGCGCCGCTGCGCTCCCAAGCGGCGCACTGTAGCAGTGCGCCACCGGGCCGGCCCCTAGGCCTCAGTTTTTTTTTTTTTTCCTTTTTGTCTTTTTTCATGACCGGCAACGGATCGCAACCCTCAGTGTCGCGCCCGTACTGGACCGGGACCGGCAACGGGATCGCAACCCTCGGCGTTGCGCCCGCACCTTGCTCAGCCAGTGAGCGGCCGGCCTGTATGTGGGATCCGGGCCCTCGGCGGGAGCGCCGCTGCGCTCCCAAGCGGCGCACTGTAGCAGTGCGCCACCGGGCCGGCCCCTAGGCCTCAGTTTTTAAAACTGTGAATCTGGTAAATAATGATTTTATGTACACACACATATGTATGAGGGTACTTCAAAATGTTCATGGAAAAATAGAATTGAAAGGTAATAGGAAACTTTCAGGAACTTTTTGAAAACTCCTCATGTGTGTGCAAGTGTGCATGTGTGGGTGTGTGTGTGGATGTGGGTGTGTGTGAGAGAAACAGAGTTCTAAGGACTTAAAATGAAACAATGCTTTTGAAAACACTATGCACATTATATTAGTTATTGTATTACCAGATTTTTCTTCTTTTTATGAGAGAGTAGGAGAAATTATGCTTACCGCTCAAAAGATGAAAATCATACATGAAGGTATCAATATGAACTCATAGTTTTTAATATATATATGGACAGATATAAAGAGAAATACATAAAGGTGTGTGTGTGTGTGTGTGTGTGTGTGTGTGTGTGTGTGTATTATTTCCTAGCTTTGTTCACAGAGAGCAATGATACCTCACTAGCAATGAGCACACCTGGTCCAGATCCCATATCTTGGTTTCTAAATATCATTTCCCAATAGAAGGAAATATCATTTTCTTTCTTGGGAAAATGGCTGATTGAAGTAAGAAAGTGCTCAGACAGCAATTGGGCATGTTGGCCTGAAGGAGCTCCCAATGACCAAACATAGAGAAATTTGAACAACAAAATAAGTAATGAAAGTAACAAATTATAGCTCATAGAATAAAATAAATATCCATGAGTCTGTACTAATAGAAATAAATAATTGAATAAATGAATTAATAAATGGGAGAGAAAGTAAAGATTTTTCCTACAGTAGAATTCCAATGAACAAATCTAGAAGAAATATGTAAATTATAACTACTGCAAAGTTACAAAGGTAAACAGCAATCTAGCTTGTGTTCAAACTATCTACAGTTTATTAGTGCATTGTTTTCAACTGCAGAATTCAGGAAACTTTAGGCAATTGTGTCTGAGTCATCATAGAGGGAAAAACTTGAAATAACAATTGCCTTGTATATTGTGGAATGACTTTTGCTCTGTCTTGTCCCCTCAGATGCATGCAGAAAATAAGATCGTGTTATGAAATTGCCATTTTTAGATGTTTATATTAAAAATATAATGGAATTATAACTGCAAAACAAAATTGTGTTTTTTGTGTTTTAAATGCATATCTGCAAATTTTTTTTTTTTTTTTTTTGTCTTTTTCCGTGTCCGGCAATGGATCACAACCCTCAGTGTCGCCCCCGTACCAGACCAGGACCGGCAACGGGATCGCAACCCTCGGTGTTGCTCCCGCGCCTCGCTCAGCCAGTGAGCGGGAACCGGTCTGTATGTGGGATCCGAACCCTCGGCGGGAGCGCCGCTGCGCTTCCCAAGCGGCGCACTATAGCAGTGCGCCACCGGGCTGGCCCTTAATTT
>NW_007726113.1:1566222-1571223 GCF_000696425.1 Galeopterus variegatus | reverse complement strand
CGGACCGGGGACCAGCAACGGGATCGCAAGCCTCGGCGTTGCTCCCGCGCCTCGCTCAGCCAGTGAGCGGGAACCGGTCTGTATGTGGGATCCGAACCCTCGGCGGGAGCGCCGCTGCGCTTCCCAAGCGGCGCACTATAGCAGTGCGCCACCGGGCTGGCCCCTGCAAATTTTTATATAAATTAATATTTGAGGAAATGGCACATGCAAAGAACTTCTGTATAGTATATCAAATGATATATCAAAATTATCAAAACCATATTTTGTTCATGATAGTAATATTTTTTAAATATCTGAAGTTGGTCTTTATTAATCATATGTCTGCATGAATATTTAACATTGTGTTCTTGAGCTAGATAATATTGGCACTATGCAATTCATTTCTTACTTCCCCATTTTATTGCTGATTCCTTTTTAAGTAAAATAGTAATTTAAAAGATCCTTTTTTTGGTAGTGGGTAGAGGTGGCTTTTTTTATTTGCTGGTGATATTAAATATGGTCATGCATCACTTAACCATGGGACACGTTCTGAAAAATGGATCATTAGACAATTTTGTCATTGTGTGAACATCGTAGAGTGTATTTACACAAACCTAGATGGTATAGCCTACTACACACCTAGGCTATAATACTGTACAGCGTGTTACTGTACTGAATACTGTAGGTAATTTTAACACAATGGTATTTGTGTATCCAACCATATCTAAGCATAGAAAAGGTACAGTAAAAACACAGTACTATAATTTTATAGGACATTGTCATATATTCAGTCCATCATTGACAAGCATCATTAGCAGCCCATGAATGTATATATTTAAAATAACAATTGCAACTAACTTTTGTTGAGCACTTTTCATCTCCCTACTAGTTTGCAAAATTATAATTTTATTTAGTTTGAATTACTTAGATAACTGTCTATACAGTATTTCCACTTCTTTTTATAACTAAAATACGCCATGCATCTGTGCAGGTATTTGTATAATATACTGTTTCTGTTTCAATGGTCATAATGTATAACTGAAATTTCTTTTTTCCACTTTGAACTGTGCCATGAAAATTAACCTTTTATTTTATTTTATTTTTATTTTATTTACTACACTTGATTCTCTAGTAATTTCCATGAGCAGGCAGCTGCTTTCCATATACTGTAGTACCCTCACAACTAATGAATCACTCGCTTGGCCTCTCCTGAAAATGCACTCCATTTCTCATTTTAATTAACTTTCCTACCATATGGACAAACTCAGTAAAAATTTTCCTTCTGTTTTCTTTGTCTTTAACATTGCCTTTAATATTATATTTGCCTATCAATTTAGCTTGGTAAAATATTTAGATATGTAATATTCATTCACTTTTGAAACTAAATTCTCAATTATTATCAAATATATGATGACATTGCAAGTTGAGCATACACTTTTAAATAACCTATAGAACACACCAACACTGACTGGAGACCATGACAGTACCTATATTGGTGTTACACACATGTTCTTTATATAACTAAGTGGTATGTGACAAGTGAATATGTTTACCTTGGAGGACCTTAGGTATTTTACCTGAGGCTGTGTACTTTGAAGTTTAATGGCAAGATGAGAACAGCATTCTGCTTGGAACAACTAATGCCCTGATGTCATGGGATTTGACCAGCTTGCTTTGCATATAATCACCACTGATTTTCTTCCTATGTCACATCACCATTACCTAAGACACAATAGATACCCTACTAATTCTAAATATGCTATTACTATTTTTGTGTTTCAAACTCAAACTTGTTACAGGTTAGTCTTCTGATTCAAACCTAGAAAGAAAATTTTCTTAGGCAACCTATAGATTGTACCCAGCATAAACATTTCAGAATGAAACCAGGCCAGAGCTTTTAAGAGTTTTTGAACAGCTATTTTCATTTTTATAAACTAACAAGGAAGTTAAGGATCTTATGAAGAATGAGAAAAAATTTTGTGGAGAAATATTTTTTGTCTTCCTTTGTAACAATTAATATTCAAATGTGGTATATATACAAAATGGAATACTACTCAGCCATCAAAAGAACAAAATTCTGCCATTTGCAGTGACATGGATCAGCCTGGAGAAAATTATACTAAGTGAAAAAAGCCAGGCACACAAAGAGAAATACTACATGACCTCACTCATAAGTGGGAGAAAGAGAGAGAGAGAGAAAGAAAGACGGACCACAATAATACATTGAATTTTCAACAAAAGGAAATAACAGACCTATAGTTACTTGAAGTGAGAAATGGGGAGGGGAGGTTAGGGAGTAATTGGGTAAGAAACACAAAGAGTAATTATGACTTATAGTGATAAACATGCTAATAATATTGACTTGATTATTACATACTGTAATATGTAAAATATACTGTAATATATAAATATGTATAACCAGAAATAAATGTTTTAGAACAAAAAATTTAAACGTTAATATGCTGTGTTTGCATTTTAAAGACAGACTAGTATTTAAAAACTGTAAAAGCTTTTAATTAATACTATTATAAACTATTTATTCTACTGTTTTCAATACAAATTCCCTAGTCTTTGCAGGACTTGAAATTTTCCTCTGGGATACAAGAAGTCTCTTACATTATGCTGGCAACCTTCTCTCATAACTCCTATTTGTATTGTTTTTCTTTCCTCTTAACCTTGATTCTTGTTCACACTCAATGACTATTCATGGCCTGTTTAGCTTCCCTAAAGCATAGCCAAACTCAGTAACTTTCCTTCTCCTCTTTCTGCTCTACTTTGACAAATGTCACTCTAGTTCCTGTGAGGAGCTATCTGTACATATCAGTGACCGAGGCATATAGCTTGCCTAGGTAAAGACTGTGGTACTGAAATCTAGGTTTCATTCCTTGTGAGACATACCCATGTTCCAACTGTAAAATTTTTGACTTCTTAATATCTACAGGTTTGAAAACTGTTAAAAAGCATGCACATCATTGGAATGCAAAAATAAAACAAGGAATAGAGCGTAAAGCTCCTTTAGACTCTAACAACTAATTAAATGGTTGTGGCATGTCAGTGTATTTTATAGACTCTTAAATGGAGACAAACCTGTAGAACAGATCACCAAAGGCACAATTCTGGAACAAGCAGTATATTGTAACTGAGTTTAAAACCCCTTAACATTCCTGCACACTAAAGCACAGTAGATTTAAATGGGATCTTTGTGATTTCACATATCCTGAAGAAGCAGTTTCTCTCTGTGTGAAACCACATGCATTTTAGAAGATTCAGGGATAAAAACACATCCGGGCAAGATATGAGTGAAATGTATAGACAAAAGGCTTAAGGGTTCAAAGGCTTTCTTTTTCTTCTTCCTTTCCTCTTTGAGCTGAATTATCATTTAATGCCGTGGAGTGAATAGGTCAAGAATTTGACCGAACAGAGTCATAAAGTCAATTAGGAAAATATCTTTACCATATAAAAGAAAAAATAGAATACTGTTCTGAGATGTCACAACTATCAGACCATAAACTCTAATGATACTTGAGTAGATGTTTATTTTTTTATAATTAGCTCATTTGGAGTAGGTTCTTTAGAAAACCCATCCTTGAAATTCTGTTCTTACATTGTATATGTACGAGGCTACTTCAAAAGTTCAAGGAAAGATTCGTATTATCTTTTAACTACTTTTCCATCAAGTTTTTGAAGTACCCTCATATGTATATGTACATATGTATCTATATTCTACATATATATTTCTCAAAATTTTATTTCCATATTTATATATGTTTTGATAATTTCTCTCTTCACTTCCCCCCTCCCCCCAGAGTTTTGAACATATTGAAGTTACAGTATTGCAGTTTTACTATGGTATATACTTTATATGAACTTAAGGGAATAATCATTTTAATAAGATTTAGCTAAGGGATGGATCCTTTCAATAAGTATGTGAAATTGAAAGAAATTTTTGTAAGTTAAGATGTATTGAAGTTTATAGTACAGAATCTTTCCGCAGAACTACTTTGTACCCTGGAACTGCAGTGTGAGGCATGGTGGCACCCTCTCAGCCAGACATAGTCCCTGAGGTACATGGGAGCATTTGTGATCTGTCTTAGACCTGTGGGTGGGGTGAAGAGAGCTGATCTAGAGCAGAAGCTGGGCCTGCGGGGTATGCCAGGCATGATAACATGTAATTGCCCCAGCCACAATGTAGGAAACAGTCAACATTGGGGTTTTCACTTCAGCAGGGGGAATATAGCAATGGAGAATTCCAGCTGCTGTCAGTATTTGGGAATCAAGAAAAGAGGGCTTAACATCCGTCCTTGGCCAACATGATACTGCCAGCTGATATTGATTATGGTACAAAGCTTCAGTATTAGGGAAGAAAAATGTTATAATGTGTGTACCTTAGGAGTTTTACTACCCACAACCCTCTTCATGGCAGCCCTCCGGCCAGAGAGAGACACTAGAGTTTTGGTCCCATAGGTCAAATTTAGAGGTTAGAGTCAATTGCTCTTCGATGACAACATGAAGAAGAAAATGAAGGTTTACTTTGGTGGCAACTTAATTATAGGTTGTTCCTAGATATAGGTGAAGGTACAAGGCCTTGTTTCTAAATGGTTGGTGAATAAGATAAGGGAGCAGGAGGGATTGAGTTTTCTGAAGTGATCTCATTATGAGTCCCCAGTAGATGGAAGCCTGAGAAAGTTTGACCTTTTTATTATGATATTAGGGGTGAAGGGAGGCAGCAGGTGGAATAGCTCAGGGGATCCAGGCATAAGGCACTGATGAGGGAGACGTAAGAACATATAGACTGTATACTTGGCTTTTAGAAATTATCTTATCATTTAATTCTCACAATGAGGTAGATATTTTTTTTTTTTTTTTTTTTTTGTCAATATACACTGTATATGATTATTATGGCCCGTCACCGACACCTCCCTCCCTCCTCCCTCTCTCCCCTCCCCCCCAAGAATGTCCTTTGCGTTTGCTTGTTGTAACAACTTCATGGAAGTATAGTTGTTATATCTTCTTCCCCACCCC
>NW_007726113.1:1506495-1564157 GCF_000696425.1 Galeopterus variegatus | reverse complement strand
GCTTTTTCATTTCTAATTTTTGTTACTTGAATCTTCTCTCTTCTTTTTTTTGTTAGCCGTACTAGTGGTTTGTCGATTATATTTATCTTTTCAAAAAACCAACTTTTTGATTCGTTGATTTTTTGTATTGTTTTTTGAGGTTTTAATTTCGTTAAGTTCTGCTCTGATCTTGATGATTTCTTTCCTTCTGCTAACTTTAGGTTTGGATTGTTCTTGTTTTTCTAGTTCTTTAAGGCGCATTATTAGATTGTTCACTTGCCAGCTTTCCATTTTTCTGAGGTAGGCATTTAATGCAATAAATTTCCCCCTAAGTACTGCCTTTGCTGTATCCCACAAGTTTTGGTATGATGTATCATTATTTTCATTAGTTTCAATAAATTTTTTTATTTCCTGTTTGATTTCTTCTTGGACCCATGTGTCGTTAAGAAGAATGAGGTAGATATTTTTTACCTTGTTTTTCAAGTAAGGAAAATGAGCCTTAGGCAGATTAATTTATTTTTTCCAAAATCTTACAACAAATAAATACTTTAAGTGACAGATAGACCCCAGATGTCGAATCCCAAAATCATGCCTTTTCTCTAAACCATGCTGTTATATACCATGAGACAATATCTGATTTTGTAGTATTTTTAAATTAAATTAATTTAAATTAATTTCATTTTAAATTAAATTAACAGATAAGAAAATTTGGGGCTGGCTATTTAGCTTGCTTGGTTAGAGCATGGTGCTGGTAACACCAAGGTCAAGGTTTCAGATCCCTTTCCCAGCCTGCTGCCAAAAAAGAAAAAAGAAGAAAATCGGAAGCCATTTAAGTCAAAAAGAGAAAGAAGAGTAATGTTGAGAAAAAATAATTATCGCTAACTTCCTGAGTAGTGCACTGTCCTAAGTATTTAAGATGCAGCAACTTATTTAATCTTCTGAGCAATGCCATGAGTAGAATTGATTACAACTCCCTTTTGTCACATAAAAATAGTGAGGTTTAAGAAGGAAGGAAGAGATAAGATTCTGGACAACTTGTATTTGTACTTCTTCAACTGACCTTAAGAAAAATAGCTGTGATGGAGAATATATATCACTAAGATCCACAAAAATATTTCTAACATTTTTAAGGCATAGAGCAAACAGAAGAGGGGGGAGTTTCCTAAAAGTTGTACTGCAGTTTATATTACAGCCAGGTCTCCAATAATAAGATCAGAGGTAGGAGAAGCACAGAATGGTTAGAATTATCAAGTGCTCAAACCATCCATGCCAGCATCTCTTATGATCAAAACACTACCGAAGCAGATGTGTCTTAGATGTCTTCAGTAGGAATCTCTTGTAACAGAGGAAGAGAGGTGAGGTTGGCCCTCCAGACCCAAAGTGTCAAGTAGTTGGTTGATTTAGAATCAGATTATCAAACTGCAGATGGAGGTAGCTCTAAAATTTCCTGAAAGTTGGTTTTTTCACTGCAACCATAGAGAGAAGCCAAGGACATAAATACAAAGCAAAGTGAAAAAGGAAAGCTACTGACTACAAGTACAAAAATGTTGGCAGCATATGAAGGGCTTTGAATGCCACTTCTGCTCTGCTGAACAATAAGGTCAATGATCTATATGATACCTTTATACCATAGAAAGATTGATCTTCCCTTATCTTAATGCAATATAAGAATAAGCTGAGCTATATTGGGTTCTAGGAAAAGGAGAAGGAAACACATTATCAGGGATGGTTTTTAACAGCTAAAATCGAATGTTATTAAAATAGAAAGAACATGTTTCAGTAAAATTGACATTTTAAAATGTCAGTGGCTAATGGAAGTTACCTTCATTTATTGATGTTCCTTTTTAGGAAGAATTTAGGATAAAGTTAAATTGTGAGCTTCTTTGTATTTATGAATTTACTATACAATTGTTGTCTGTTAAAGGTTGGCATTTGCATTGAAAGTAAGCCATGTTAGAAGTAAAGATAAATATGAAAAAATAAAGAAAAACAGTGAAGAGAAGGAGAAGAAAGTGACTGTCATAGATTAGAAGCAATGTCACTGAAGGTAGTGGCCACACAAATGTGATGGACGTGAAGAGGATTAGCTGTAATGATAAAGACAGGGACCTATTGATGATCTACCAGTGGGAAAAAAAGGAGCCAATAATGAAAGAACACAGAACTTTCCATTGCACATAATACCTTAGAGGCCCATGATGGCCAAACCACAGAGGGGTGTGTCTGTGTGTCTGTGTGTGCATGTGAGTGTAGACATCCATTGTAAGGGTAACCCGTTTGTATCTCTAGAGAACAATCATCATATTTCTCTGGCATTAGCAGTGATTACTCTCCAAATGTTTTATATCCATAACCATAGATACCCTAAAATATTCATGGTGTAGTCAGTAGTCTTACTCTTACTGAATAAACCATCTTCTGGTTTGTGGCTACTATAGCTCTTCTAGTCATTTGCATTTTTTGTTTTATTTTCATTCCTCATATTTAGATATCACCAACAGATTCCATGCCTGGACCATTTTATGACAAAATCAAACATCTTAAAAAATAATCATACAAGAACTGACAGAGTAGTAATGCAAACAAAACAGAGGAATATTTACTGGTAATTGGATAAATTGCTACAGATTGCCATTCTCAGAGATTCACTGAAGCATTTCTGTGTGTCCTTCAGTAGTAGTATACGATTGCCTCTTTTTATTAATGATGAGTTTGGGCCTGGCATATTGTGTTGAATAAATATTTATGGGATGAATGAAATAAATGTTTGTATATACCAATCATATTTTAAATGTGTGAAGGAAGATTTTTATTGTTCATTTATTTGATAATCAGTTATGAGTGCCTGCTATATAAAGGCACTGTCAAGAGTAGTAGGGACAAACAGGCAAATAAAACATGTCTGTTCATCTCAAGCTCATAGTCTAGTGAAGGATCTAAACATGTGAAAAGACAGTTATCATACAGTGTAGCAATCCCCATAATGGCTCTATGTCCAAAACAGGCCTCTAATCCTGGTGGCCAGGCCAGGCTTCCAAATGGAGTCTTATAAATACTGAGATAGGGAAGGAGGTGATCCAGATGGAAGATTGGTTTTTAAAAGTCCAGAAGAAATCATAAGAGAGAAAAGGCAAAGATGAGATTATGAGGACCAGGGGGAGGGGGATCAGATCATACAGGAGTCTATAGCACATTAAAGATTTTGGCTTTTATCATAAAGATTATAGGGAGTACCTTGAACAGGTCTGAGCTTTGAGAACATCTCTCCGACTACAACATGGAGAATGGATTGGGATAGAGCCAGGCTAGACCAGGAAACTATTAGGAGCGGTTATGCTATTTCAGTTAGGAAATGGATACTGACCTTAAATAGTGGCAAAGAGATGGAAAAACATAGACTCTGCAGGACTGGGTGTGTGGGAAAGGGAATATCAAAAACTTCAAGTTTTCCAGCTTGGGCAGCAAGGTCCCTGAGCCAGATAAGACAGGGCCAGGGGCAGGTTTGAGGAGGACACCAGCTTAAAGGACAGATTCTTTATTGACATAGGAAAATGCTGAGCATGTTTAAATACTAACTCTAAAAATCTAGTAGAAAAGAATGCATTTAAAAAAAAAAATTCTTTAGTAACTTCTCTTAAAAGAAAAAACCCTTAATTTTTAGAGGTAGATCTGCATTTTCTTTAATTTACATTCCTTCCTTTCTTCCTCTTTTCTTTTCTCCCTACTTCCATCCCTTCCTTTCTTCTTTCTTCCTTCCTTTTCTTTCTTTGGAGAAGATAAATCATATGCTGACCTCATACCATGATTTACAAACTTCTGACTTTAAATATTAAACACAAACAAACATTAGACCGAGTCTATTTACTATATAGCTCATTATTACATAGATGGAAATAATAAAATTCAAAATGGTAGCTGATAGCGTCCTGTCCAGTATTTATTCCATAACAACACATAATCAGTAGCATTGTAGCTCAGAGGACATAGGACCATGCTGACATAATTTTAGAAGAATAAATTAACAGTATTGATTTTATAAACTTTTAATGATTGTATTCCCTGAGTTTTTGATTGCTATAAAGTGCTTCTGCTTCCAAAAGAAAAGTACGACATAATTGAAACCGTAAAAATAATTTTTCCATTTTCCAGGGAGAAAAAGTGATATATAATCAGGATATTTGTTCTAGTATGAATAATATATGAAGGATTATAAGCAATTCCTTGTATGAGTACTTTAAGGAGCATAGAATGTATTCGCTCTAGTGAGGTCTTGAAATAGAACCCAAATGAATTATCAGTTGGACAATGAAATTCAGATTCTCTCTGATACTGTAAGTTTTCACAGTCTTTGAAATAAATTCAATTTAGTCTATCATTTCCTACTTGTAGTCCAATTGTTCTTGATTAAATACACATTCAACATACTGTTTAAAAAAAAATAACATATTTTACAATCTCTCACTGAGGTCAGTGCAACAAAGCTGGCTGAACTTACTTGATTCAATGTTTATCATAGTACAGAAAATCAGTTACCATTCTCATAATAAATCAGGTTTATTTATTAATTCTAAGATAAATACTCATATTGGCTCCAGTATGAACCAGCATTAGATGTTGACTTTGAACTTGAATTTGTTCTTGATTGACCAATACCTGGATGCTACCTGTCAGAGTATTTTAGATGTCTGTGTCCCCTGCATAATTTCAAATGTTGTTTGTGTGTATTTTGTTGGGGAATTATTATTTAAAATACCGTGTGACCAGTAGATTAAAATATTTGAGTATACAATTACATAGAATAGGGCTATAGTTCTATAGTTGAAGCAATCTTTTGGTAATGACAAATGTATAAAAATATTTAAACCCCCACATTTTGTGTCATAGCCCAAACAGCTTATGAAAAGTTGTTATTTCTCTAGAACCTCTAGGGTGATGTATAAACTGAGCATGAAAATGTATGTAGCCTAATGCCAATGAACCCTCAAGGAAAACATTGCCCAAATACTCAAGTGAAGTTAGAATTGAAAAATATGGAAAAGATAAATGGATTTTTATTTGCTAGTTTTAGTCACAGACAACTTATTTAAGCATAATGAAGGGGTTTCCCGTATGCTTAATACTAAGACATTATTTGGGGAGGTTGGTTATAAATTTTCATTAATACAATCCTCTTGTTTACCTTGTCAAGCTCAAGCACTATGTGTAACTGTGGCATGTGACAGGCCTCTCTGATAGATGGGTCTAGACAACCATGACATGCAACACATAAAGTAGAGCTGGCCAGCTTTCTCCTCATCCTCTCACAAATAGTTACCTCTGCTAAGAATGTTGTGCCATTGGGTACCAGACTTTCCCCGTTAACTGATCAATAGTTTTGCTCTTCACTGTTCACTTTGAAATCACCTTAACTGTGTACTTTTCAGATTACCTCGATCAGCTGTCTCCCTGCGTCACAGATGAGAACTTACGAGAAATGTCAGTGAACTAAAACACTGGCTTAGGTTTCAAAAAATAACTATTACAGCCAAATTTAATGGGCTCCCTTCTTGCTTTTTTATTTTAATTGCTTGACCTTCTCTTTGAATAAAGCTTGTGGGGAGCCCCTGCTTTAGTAGTTAACCATTTTCTGAGTATTATGTACACACGTATTTTTCTTCTGAAAAAGTAGGAGTGCACAATGGCTAAGTTGTTTTATTTATGTTGTATTTCGAAATCCAGTTCAATGTGACGGAACATAGAATTAGTCAATTGGCCCTTTAAGCTTGCTTTGGAAACCCTACACTTCTTGCCTCGTAGTCTCTTTAAGGTCAGTCTACGACATATATTGAGTGCCCACTTTGTGTTGGGCATTGTGTGGAGTAGCTTCAGAAAACTTCGCAAGTTGTTAGCACTGTTTATTAAGGAATGTTGTCCTTTATATATCAGAAGTCCAGAGGCAGTAGTCTGGAATGAAAATAATAGCTGGGAGGAATGTAAAACTAAATTGGTTAATTGATGTTTGTGGGCACATGAATAGCTCGATGATATTCATTTTGATTAATTTATGTAAAGCATAAACAGTAAAAGTCATTTATACTGACCTCAATTAGAAAGGTTATGCCACAAGTTAATATAGTGAATCTAGTGTAGATCCATAAATTATGCAACAGTTTTCCTGATTGATCAATTATATAACAGATTCAATTGGTAAAAATCATTATGAGTTTAACTTTTAGCCAAATAAATGATATTGAACGTACCCAAACATAGAAGAAAATAGCACGCTGCCTGGGTTATTGCACAGAATGTTCCAATTTTATTTCCACAGGTCAGTAATTCACAAAGTCAGAAGAACTTGTCCTTAATTTCACATGATTATATGTGTATTGGGAATTTTGCATGTAATGGGAATAACTAAATATTAGTTTAATCAGATAAACACATTTGACTGAAACAATCAACCTTGAATTATGGCTACCATGGTTAAAAAAAAAAAAGGATAGGGGCAGTGGATTGTAATCCAAGCAGATTTCTAAATTCAGCAAAGGTAACATAAATCTTACATATTAACGATGATCTGCAAAATACAAAGTGTTAACTAAATATCATGTAAGAACAGGTTTTTTGCACATGATAGTTTATATTGAGAGAGACTCTACATTGTTTTTTTCATTTTTGTGATAGATATTCTTGAATAACCCTTGCAACTTGGAGGAGAGAAAAAAATTAAATTCCATGATTCTGAGTGAAACTTTCTGATTTGCCATTAATTTAAAAACTTGTGGCAAAATATTTTTTTTCAGTATGTCAATATGATAGTGCTTGCCATTTAAGAACAAATTAATCAAATACTTGAAGGAGCATAAAACCTCTCCTAGCTTAGCCTAGCTTATGCAGTTGATTTGCAGAGAATTTTCTTACAAAGTCCTGTAAAGCTGTCCTGCAAAGTCAGTTTTGGAGAGTGAGACTATTTCCAGGTGAAAGTTATTTTACTATTGTGAGATGTAGAAAGCTGTGTCAGGGTGTGGTTTCTAAAATGTTCATTGGTGAGGCTAATATTCAGGAAAGGTGGAGCAAGAGTGAAAGTGTCCTCGCCTTGAAAAAGAGCTCCTGGATATGAACGAAGAGTTTGTCATATTTCACAGTGTCCCTTTCAACTTCCTTGTGAGTCTACCAGTGAAACTCTGCTGAACAAAGCCAGTCCATAGACAGAGACTATGATGCAAGATACCAAGTAATTCTTACCTTTTTTTTTTTTTTCATGTGAATGGACTAAATAGATGGTCAGCTTCAACTACCACCTTGTATTAGATGTGTGTTCAAATGTTAACAAGTTCTGTGTCATAGAAGCAAAAAACTTCAGAGCTGGAAGGGATCTAGCAGTCATCTTAGTCTAACTCCATATTTTAAAAAAGAGAAAATTGAAGCCCAGATTACACAAGTTACACAAGTCCACGCAGGTAAGTTAATGGTAGAACCACAACCTGGGATTAGTGACTCCTAGCTGAGAGGTCTTTTCAAAACTCCACCTCAGAATCTGTGATCTAACTCTTTATGTTAAAGTATACAACTGAGACAGTTATTTCTTTTCCAAGATGTTAGTTTCCTGATGTATCTGTAACCATTACATTTTTTTAAAAAGGGTAAATTTAAAACAGCAATGGATGGTTTTCACATTTTCCATTATATGCACTTCAGCAGCAACTTTCAGATTACAGCTGAAAACCAGCCTTTGTTTTCAGTCCTTAATCGCTTTTCTCTTACGATGAATTTGAAACACAGCAATACAGATGAAATAATAGCCGTAAAAGTTCCCCAGGAATTTAAGAAGATATTGCAAATATGTCACATTATGGGGGCTTTGAATTTCACTTTCTAAGTCACGTATCAAGTTCAAGTATCCTGTTGTAAGTGTGGTCAAATATGCAAATATTTGCTTTCTGAGTAATTTGTCCTAATGACTTTGAAGCATTTTTGAGGAACAGTGGTGACATTGTTCTGCCCTGGCAGAAACCATATCCCTTGTCAGATGTCCACAGAGATCCCAGCCATCTATGGGCATATTATTAAGGCACGGGTGCTGCGCAGTATTTGCTAACCTTGCCTTCTACTTGACAAAATGTTATTTATATGGGTTGTCACATCACCCAAGCTTTCATGACAAACCTGTCTGCCACCACTCTTAGTTAACCACTAGGAGACATAACTAGAAGTGTTTCAGCTTCTGAAGTAATGCCCTCATCTGTGGGCTCCTCACACCTTTGTTTTTGATTAGGAAGTCTGGAATCATTGACAAAATTTGGAGTGACCACAAATAGGAAGCTGTTCATAGAAATTCTGTTTTCACAGAAACGATATCTTCTGGATTGATCCTTTAAATCTGTCCAGTCAGAAAACAACATTTCAGCCATCACAGGAGCACCAGTAGTTTGTATTTTTCTTCCCTTGGCCTATTCTTGTTTGGGCATTAAGCTTCAGCAGGGGGTTTACAGATCACCACATGGTACATTTTGGGCAGCTGTAATGATAGGAGTATGTATATTATATTCAACAATCAGAAAGTTTCTCTGTTGGTGAAAGATTGAGAAGATTTCCTTGAGATGAAGAAAAGAGAGAGGGGTAAAAGACTGATGGCTAGTTATTTAGAAAAAATATCTTTTGAGAGTTGTTAGTATGTTATTTTTTGGGGACATATTTTCAGTGTTTTTTTCTTTCTTAACAAAGTACTATAATTTCTTTTCTAGGAAAATTCACCCTAGTTGGTGTTAATATTTTTTTCAAAGACTAGAAGCAGTGTTTATTGCAAAACTGGAAATGAAATTAGAGATTGGTCATGCTTAAAGATGTTTAAAATGTTTAAATCTGCTACAGTTAATGGTTAAAAGAGAAGTTTAGGTCAATGTGGTCCAGTTAAATATCGATGATTCTGAATTGTGCTTCTATCTCTGGCTGCCTTTTAATCATTTATTTCACAAAAAAATTAATACTAGTGTGCAAAAATAATAATACTAGTATGCGTATTTAGGTTTATGAGGAGGTCAGTGAGAGAGACCAGGCACATCATGTAAACAGAGTAAGAGCTGATAGTGGTACCAACCTTATTCAAAAAGATATTAGAACAAATTAAGGAACTAACATAGAAATAATGAAGACTTTCAAAGGACGGTGAATTTTAAGATGAGCTTTGAAAGAGACAATGAACATGGACTGGTGAGGAGGGCCGATGTATGCTTAGGTGAAGGAGAAGCGAAATGAAAGGCATGAAGGCAGAATGGGTAATGTATTAACGAGACAGAAAAGTGCCAGGGAACAATCCATGCTGTTAGAGCACAGCAACATTATTCACCCAGCACCTAGTGCCTGCTCCCTAAACTGAAGCAGCTCAATATTCCTTTTACATGTGTAAGTACTGGGTTTCAGATCTTGGCTCCAGAATGAACTGGGGAAGCTACAGATAATTTTTAGGATCTGCCTCCAGTTTTTTAAGTTGCATAATTCTATATTAGAGATTCTGTTGAATGCTGAATTTTCATGTTGTAAAAATAGTAAACTAATTCAAATGTGGGTGAGGGAGTGCACCTCTTTCAACAGCTAGAAAAATTTTGGTTTATGTTCTGAATAAAATAGTTTATACATATAAGAAGAAATACCCATTGTAAGACTGTGTGGACTAGAGACCCTCTCCAGGCTCTCAAAACCTTGGAGAAAACAGGAAAGTTAAAACCACATCCTCTAGAAGATTTTGTAAACACATCATTAAACATCATAGCTAACTTAATTCCTTCAGTCCATGGTTCCAGTATGTGGAACATTTGATGAGAAATTACCATACTACAATGAACCAGTTTACTCTGTATAAAATTATTCAGGCAACATGGAAGACTTTGCCTAGTATATCTCAGCCAACAGTCTAATCTTGTTACTGATCTTGAAATTTTCTTTATGAATACTTTCACTTATAGCTTTAACATTTAAAATGTCTAGATTATAATTCTTTTTAACATGAATGGAGAAATATCTATCCTCCCATTGTTATTATAATATGTTGGTTCAGTCAGTAATTAAAAAAAAAAGATTTAAAAAGATGCCTTCATTTATAGCTGAGAAGTAAAAATTATTTCACTGAATACTGGTGAAGCCTCTCAGAAAGTGGAATGTGGACATAGAGTATAGTAAGTCACACACTCTAGGCTCATAAACTCCGGAACATAGAGTTATTCAAAATCGGATTGGTGAAAAAGCAGCATGGGGCTCTGTGGAAAGCAACAATCTAAAACTGCTGTTCTCAGATTTGAGTTTGTACGGCTTTACAAACTCAAATCTAAGAATGGTATTTCAGGAATTATATTTTTAAGTTTTAAAAAATAATGACAAATTGAAACAATGAATTCTAGACTATTAAATGTGATGTGGTTAATTTCTAAATATTTTCCATATCCATTTTTCCCCAAATTATTGCTTTCACCTTATTTCTTAAATATTTAATTTATAATATATAACATGTGGATGGATAAAACAAAAATCTAAGTCTGGACCGTGCATTGAGTAGTTTAAAACTATTTGAAAGAGAAGATATATATGCATACAACACAAATAACAAATGAGGAAGGATAGGACTAATATTCAAATTATGTATATATATGTATGTATATATATAGTTTTAGAGGAAACCCTAATGTGCGAATAAAGTTTAATCCATAATAGTCTATAGCAAAGCCTTGATTTTTTAAATCATAATTAGCTTCATAAATCTACTGTATATTTGCTCATCTCAGTGGGAAACAATTTCTTTCATAAGTTTGTAATATGATTTCAAAGGTTTTATGGTGTTTAAAACCATCTTGACTTTTTTTTTTTGTAAAGTTGGGGAGAAGATGTTCAAAATATTAAAAATTAAATATGCTTATAAGTTCATCAAAATGTTTGCTATTATGGGGCACAATCATGAATAATGACAAACTGTTCATAATTTATAAAAACTGAAAAACTTACATACCAGTGTCAAATGAGCCATTTTGATTGGTATGTTCCCAATGAATATCGAATGCAAAAAGGATGGCTAATTGTTTTCTGTAAATGATAATGTATGTAAGCCAAGTGGATGCCACTTAATTACACTTAATTAGAAAAATAATTCTTTTCTTGTATGCTGATAAAGTGATAAAGCTGGGTCATTACCAGATTTCATATTTCGCATGGGTAGAGGTGGAGGAAAATCAAAGTATTCAAAGGCATTCATTGAGTTATGCAAAAGTTTTCATGTGTAGAGACATTTTACACAGCAGGAACTTAAGTCCATGTGTGCTGCAGGCTGCTTGCATGGTGAAAAGCAAAACAACACCACCCCCTCCCCTGCTCTCTGTGGGCCTCACCCCCCTCACTCCATTGACATGCATAGCTGGCCTGGTAGGTGTAAAAATAGCCTGGCAGAGCCTGAACTGGAAATGGTCACTGGATGCAGCCTGCAGTTGCTGGGGGTTTGAGTTCTCTCTGACACCAGCAAGCCAGCCAGCAGATGGAGAGAACTGGTGAGGGGCGTTTAGGGGAACTGAGCAGAGGAGCCAAGGATCCTCTTGATGAATTGTCCACATTAGTGTACCCCTGGGAGCCCTGGACAGCGTGCAGAGGGCAAAGACGGGCCCACTGACAGCAGAGCTGTAGAACTGAGATGGGAAATGCAGCTCTCTGCTCCTCTTGCCATGCGGATAAGAGCATAAGAGCACAAGGAAATATGCAGGAACTGGATAAAACCCCAGACTACTATGGCTATAACAGTGAGGACATCAAAGAACCTGGAGTGCGGGTAAGTTTTAGGCCACAGATAGGAAGGGAGGATGGTGGCATAAGAATCAACAGAGGACCTCATTGGTCAAAGCTCTAAACTTCCTGGAAGGAAGTTGGCAGAATAAAACCAATGTGATCAAACCACCAGACTGTGTCTGATGCAGTGGCATGTTCTCGTTTCCTCTTAATGCTATGCAATGCCACCTGTTTGTTTCTTCTCAGTTGTCTTTAACTGTGAACTGACATTTGGGAGATGAGCAATGACGCTGTCTTTTAATTTGAAATTTTGTTCAAAGCTGAACAAAGATATTATTATAGAGTGACTTTTAGCAATATTGCAGAGATTCACTTATATTCAGGCTATCAAATTCTTTTGCCTATTTATATACTCATGTGTAGTTCATTTTTTAACAGATCACAGAACATTTTTAAGCATATGTTAACTTAGAATCCCAGCTCCAGCCTATGAAGGCATTTTACTTAACTTCAGTGAAAAAGGCCTTTACTGTTCTGATTATGATAAAAATAGTTTGTGAAAAGGCTTAAAATTAAAAGTTGAGCAATCAAATACTTAAATGATTTTCAAATTTTAATACTCTACAGGGTATTCCTTAAAATGGGTACAAAGGCTTATTGTAATTTGGGGGGGTTGCAGGGAGGCAGGAATCTCTTCTTAGATATTTTGATTTTCATATTTGCTAGAGGATAAAGTTTATCTTTGATCTTTCAGATCCAGGAATTTGACCTTACTGCAAGTTATTTATTTCAGACTGAAACCATGAAACTAAGATACGTAGGATTTGTGAATAAGAGAAGCAGAGGCGTTTGTGCTTGGTGTGTACTTGCCTGATATTTCCAGGAGTGAGAACACAGTCTCTGAGGGATCTGAGGTGGTCCCTACTCTCTTTGGCTTTTACTCTGACCCGGATGAATTTCATTACTTCTAAGCATTGAAATTCTGTCAGACCGTAATGAAACTGAAACCAAAACTAAGAACTTGTCAATACAAACAACATGCAGGACAGATGTTTGCAGTTAGCAGAAGTGAACTGAAAGCACTGTAGTGAAAAAGAAGACAGAACTTCAGGAAAGTCACCACAGTCAAAAGAAAAAGGATGGGAGAGAGGCAGTCAGTCCCCGAGGGTTAAGGGAGATCACCTGGCTTAACAGACTCACAGGTGAGCTTGTAACCAGGAGCAGTCACTTTCTCCTTCTGGATTATGGTTTAAATTGTCTACATCTACCAGGAGGACCACTCCGGATTTCTCAGAACCATCACCTCTAACACAGCCTTCTGAACTGAGGGGGTACAAAAGGTGAACTAATAGTAACTCTGCATGCTTGCTTTGTTACGGTATATACATATATTCTCTCAGAATTAATTACCATGGCTAAAAAGTAGTTTCTATGTTCATGACTTTTTTTTTTTTCAATTTAGAATTTAGACCATTCTTTAAAATGTTAGTTAATATTTCCTTCAATATTTTTCTTTTTTTTTTTTTTTTTCCTTTTTGTCTTTTTTCGTGTCCGGCAACGGACCGCAACCCTCAGTGTCGCGCCCGTACTGGACCGGGACCGGCAACGGGATCGCAACCCTCAGTGCTGCGCCCGCCCCTCGCTCAGCCAGTGAGCGGGAACCGGTCTGTATGTGGGATCCGAACCCTCGGAGGGAGCGCCACCGCGCTCCCAAGCGGCCACTGTAGCAGTGTGCCACCTGGCCGGCCCTCAATATTTTTCTTACACAAGTATACTCCATTTTTTCTTCTTTTAAAAAAATCATTAAGAAAAATGTAGCACATGAAAAGAAATGAGAGGTGCTTTAAGAATTAAATGTAAAAGTATACTTTTTACGTGTAGAAAACAGTCATGATATCCTGATGAGTTCATAGGTTCTTTTCAGTAAAGATGAGCAAGTGTCAATACGATTTTGAGGCCCAAAGGCTGGAGTGAGAAATTCATCCAAAGCTTCAGAGTTCAGAAAACTATTTTAAAACTTTTTAAAACAAATATTCAACAGTAACATCATTGTCTTAAAAATGTCTTTAAAATTCTTCTATCCTCATTAATATAGATATTGGTCCTGAAAAAAAAATGAGTTGATTTTTTAAAAATTTTAAAAATATTCAATCTGGTTTCTCTGAATTAGTTAACATACATATTGCCTGTTGATCACTGAATACACTCTTTTGCTAAAGATTTTACAGACTGGAGCATGTAATGATTGTTGTGACATAGAAAAGAAATGGTAGAGGTGGAAATGGATTTGTTGTCTACCTTATGAAGCGATATTCTGCCTGTTTCTCCACTTTTGGCCATGAAACAAAAGAAAAGTTAATGTTTAACTTAATACCAAGGATGACTTAAGCATATTAATTACCCATATAGTGGTTCTATAATAGCTTAACTTTTCCAAACTTAAGAAATCTATCATCTTTCTTTACTTTTAAATGAGTACTGTAAAACTGGAGTCACTCACTTCTTAAGTCATCTAGATAAATATATGGCTTAATTTCTCACTTTCCAGCTTTTATACTTGTCACAATTAATGATAAATAATTGTTAAGAGCTTCAGAATTTTTAATTATAACATACTTTTTTTTTTGAGGAGAAAAGCAGAGATAGATTTGGGCTTTTTTTTTTTTCTGGAAATAAACTTAGAAATGTATTATGGAGTTTGTTGTGTTGTTGTTAATATTATTGTATGCATACTACCAAAGCAATGCTATTAAAAGAACTTTAAAAATCTGGTTGAAGCAAGCATAATTTTTTCAGTTTTGTTTATAATCAGAGATAAACTAATGAAAAACATAAATTTAAGATACTAAAACTACTACTGGATTTTATGTAAATTGATACTTCATTCTTCTCTATAAGTTGTATTTAAGTTTTAAATATTCTGACTTTATAAGCTAAGTGTAGCAGTGAGGAAGAAATCAATCAGGAATTGTGTTGGAAATAAGCAGAAAAAAAATTTTCCATTGAACAATATTATTGTATATCCACATTTGAAATTTCACATATAGGCTTTTAGAAAGATGAAGCATATTAAACAAGAATAATTTCCAGATATGTTATATAACTAAGCACAGAAATTATACAAAATAATTATAGAAAATGAAACTTTATTATTTTGACAGTATGATAAATTTTAAGTTTAAAGTAAATTTTTAAAAATTATAGTAAAAAAGATGAACTTGTATGCCATAAACATTTTTAAACTCTGTAATAGGAGGAATAGTATATTATTTTTATATTGTATATACAAATTAATGTTTAAGTTCCAGAGCAGAATTTATCAAAGTCTTTCTGCAAAGGTCCAGAATGTGAATGTTACAGACTTTGTGGACTGTGTGATCTCTGCAGCTCCTCTTGACTGTTGTAGAGCGAAAATAGCCATAGGCGATAGGTAAACAATTGGGCCTGGCTATATTCCAATAATTACTAATTTTTTTCTATATTAAATTTTAAATTGCTAAATATTTCAATCACTAAATTACTAAATAGTAATTTCAGTCACTACTTTTTCTAGTTTGTAAAGATATAAATTAAAACAAGTTCCTGTTTTATATGTTAATAAAGATATAAAATATGATAATATTTAATCTTGGAAGATTGTGTTAAGACAGATAAACATTCCTGGGCATGCTGTAAATTGTTCTAATTATTTGAAAAGCAATTTGGACATACATTATAAAATTTGGTTACAATTTATGTTTCTTACTTTGCCAGTGCAATGAGGACTCTAGTAGCAGGGAGGTATTTGCATGGAGAAAAAAGAGTAGGCAAAACTCCTGGCAGATACTCCCATCCCAACTTCCAGATAATTGGGCTGGCCTGGACTGTGGTCCATCCATTGTGAGTACTGTATCCGCATACCCATCCCTCCCTCACTCAAACCCTCAGGGGCGGTAGAGAACTCCTACCCCCATAGACCTTATTCCAGATCCACTGAGAAAATGTCTTCCTTTCTAACGAAACTGTAAGACTCACAGGCTTATGTCAGGGTTTTCCTCTGAAGTGTGGATGCCTCTTACATTATACCTTAAAGGACTCAAAGACCTGCTGTTATCACAACTGGCATGACAGCTCCAAAAGAGGAAGCGTGCAGGACAGGAGAGGGTCAAGAAAAAAATTTGGCTGTTTTAAAATTTTTATTCAGAATAAGTCTTGGTAATGCTTTTAAATTCTTATATTAATCACAGTGGAAAAAAACTGCATCAAATTTCAGATCCCTTTCCATTTTCGTTTATGCAGATGACTAGTATGTATATTCCAAGTTCACTTGTGAAAGAAGCAGCTCGTAGAGATTCCTTACAGACTTTGCCCTGGATCCTAGGGTAGCCCTGTCTGTCACGTGAGTCAGCAAGGCCTCCTCACAGGGGCCAAGTCGGTTCCAGAGAGAGGCGTTCTTGACCATGCTTTGGTAAAGTGCAATCTAGAACAGCATCAGAAATATATCTTCATTTTCTTCTTTTGGCTTGTATTTTTGTTATGGCATCATTTATAAATTTGCATATTGGTCTAAGTGCATTCCATATTTTTCTTGCATTGAGGTCATGTATTTTTGTTGTAGTTTCTTTATCATGTCAAGTTAATTTGCTTTGTCCCAAGAGCAAAACTATAAAAGTGATGCTTTTTCCCAGACATTACTTAAGCTATCTATCCTGGCCGACTTTCTAATTATCACATCCTTTTTACCAGTTTACTCTGAGATTTTTATTTTCTTGCTTCATGTAACAATTTTTTCTCCAATTGTAGTAGAGAATTTTGGGTTCTTTATATCAGTTTTTTCATTATTCCAAACATTTTCTTATTACTTTAGACAATGAACAGTGACTCCTGGTGTTATTATGAGGACAATTCGGTACTTTTATGCTAGCTGACTCAAAAGTAAGTCAATCAGCAAATATTTATTGAGCCAGGTATAGTTTTAAATGCTGCCCCGACTAGTATAATGATGGCAAGACAGAGTTACTGTGGTAGGGGAAACAATCTTTAAATATATTGGGGGATGAGGAAGCATGTTACCTAGTTGAGATAGAAATGTGCTGGGCATGATCAAGGCACAGAAAGACAATCAGTGTGACTGAAGCTTTGTCAACCAAGAAAATAATAGATGGCAAGGAGATAGGAGAGGTAGGCATGGGCCTACCTTGGCAGCTGTTTGGTTTCTTTCTAAATGTAGTGGGTCTTGGTAAAGGAATTTGGATTTTCTTCAAAGTAAAGTGGGAAGCTTCTAGAGGGTTCTAGTCTGAGAAATGGTAGGACCTCCATTATGCTTTGAAAAGATCTCTCTCTCTGTGTCTCTCTCTCTCCTTCCCTCTCCTTGGTGGAGGATGGATTGTGAGTGAAGCAAGGAAGGAAAAAGGGAGACCAATTTAACTGGTGTCAGAAATCCCTGAGATGAGCAATGACGAAGGGTTGAATTAGGGTGTTAACAATGGAGGTGAGAAGTGATAAGATTCAGGATGTATTATTGTTTTTATTGAAGGAATTTTGGGGAGTTATAAAAGAAAAGGATGGGGTTTTGGCTTAAGTCACTGATTACAAGATAGTGCTATTTACTAAGATGGAGGGAGGAAAAAGGGAGACCAATTTAACTGGTGTCAGAAATCCCTGAGATGAGCAATGACGAAGGGTTGAATTAGGGTGTTAACAATGGAGGTGAGAAGTGATAAGATTCAGGATGTATTATTGTTTTTATTGAAGGAATTTTGGGGAGTTATAAAAGAAAAGGATGGGGTTTTGGCTTAAGTCACTGATTACAAGATAGTGCTATTTACTAAGATGGAGGGGTGCGTGCGTGTGTGTGTGTGTGTGTGTGTGTGTGTGTGTGTGTGTGTGTGTGTGTGTGTGTGTGAGAGAGAGAGAGAGAGAGAGAGAGTGAGAGATGATTCCTTATTGACCAAGCATATCAGTATGTCAAGAAAGATTAGCTTTTCTTCAGTTTTGAACTGAAGAGGTTTTAAATGGTATAGTGAGCATTATCTTCTGTAGCTGATCTATAAAGGATAAGGAAATTTTCAAACATACGAAATGATAGAGGATGGTTATGTAACTTTTGGATGATTTATTTAAACATAAAGATTGAAGGAAAATAAGACATAGCTTTTGCTCTCTAGGAACTGACAAGCTAGGTTTGGAAACAGAACTTATCCATGTGTAATCAATTAACCAAGAAAGGTAGTAGATGGTTAAATGGCAACATGAGTGCAGAAATGAGTCCTTACAGGATGCCCAAGAAGGGCAGGACCCAAGCAGGCCTGAATACTCTGGGAATGCCTTGTGGACAGGGGCAATATTCAGCTGATACGGAGCAGAACAGTTGTGTACCAGTTGTTTACAGTTTGAAGTGTTTCTAGACAGGCTAATTAAATTAAATTTAATAGATGCTGCTGTGAACCCACCCCTTCTGTGGCTAGCTAGACTTCATCCTCAGGATTCCCTGGCCCACCCTCATCTCCCAAATAGGCAGACAAAGGGATAATGCCTGGACTAGAAAGGAGCTTCCAGGAACACCTCCCTATAGTGTTACAGCCAGCATCCATTGTGACTGGTTGGCGCCTGAGCTGAACTAGTTGTTACGTATTTTGAAAATCCCTCCTGCTAATAGAGAAAGCAGAGCCTGAAGTAGATCTTGGAAACAAACTACAGTCTGGGTTCCTATTAGGAAGAAAGCACACTTATGCCTTCAGTAAGCATCTATTGAGCCAGGCACTGGGCTTACCAAGATGAATAGACATGCAACCTTGGCTTGAGAGAGCATAATCCAGGAATGGACAAGGCAGGAGTCCCAGTATCGTGTTACAATGTGGTAAGAAAGCACAGGGCATTGTGGAGTACCTCAGAATGACAGCTCAGTCTCAGACGTTTGCAAAAAAGTCAAATCTTGAAGCATTATGGGAAGATTACACACTCAGTCTTGGTGTCAGTAGTGACACTAGAATTAGGAAAATCAGTTGGGTTGAGGTTTGCACATCATAAGCTCCATTCTTTTTGAAGTGCCTAAAAAGGTGCCTACCACCTAATAAGGGCTCAGTAAATATTTGTGGAAAAGATAAACGAATTAATGTCTTGGAAATCACCCAGGGTAGCAAATCTAGTTGTGGACATTTTCCAGTTGCAGGTGGCATGCCCCTACATGAAACCAGAGGCTGTGAAAATTGAAAAGGTGATGGATGTAGAAAAAAAATTTCTGAAAATATTTAAGGAACTTGGTGACTAATATGTGTTAATTATAACCTTCAGCTCAAAAAAAGAATGTACCCTTACTGTAATTGCACACATTACTGGTGTAAAATATTAACTGTATAAAACATATTTATGATAGTAAGTAATAGATATTTACTTGAATTGTTATTCATTCTCTATATCAAATTGTACATAAAATGCAATAGTTGCATTTTGAAGAGATTTGGTGAAGGATTACATTTTGATGAGAGGAATAATTGTAATGTAAACAATCAATATCTAATATATTTCTTATTATATTTTTATTCCAATGAGGTATATCCAGACCAAATATTTATATTTATTTGAACAGTGTAATAATTTTTAAGTAATATTTCTTCTGCTATATTTAATGAGAATAGTTCCACTGTATATACAGTGGCTTTTTCAAGGTCACACATATGACAATGGAGCTGAGAATTCTCCGTGAAGAGAACTTTCTTTTCAGCCAAATTTTGCTTCCTTCCCACATAGACATCTGCCATGCAGTAGCTTTTGGATTTAATGCCCTTTTAATCAAAGTTTATTGTGCCACAAGAAATGTCCACTTGTTTTCTGATTCCTTCATTTTCATTTAAGGGTTTCTCTCTGAAATTTGGGCATATTATATCACATCAAAATTTTAGGTGTTAGACCTTTCCCATCACATTTGTATGGGCTTTTGTGACTATAGCAAAACTTTTTTGTATCTTTCTTTAATATTTGTTTACAAGAAATGAAAATATTACAGAGGCTATCCGAAGTATAATATTTCGATAGGGTTTTTTTAACTAACAAATTGTATCTAAAAGTTATGTGAAATTTAGGTGTTTAGTAGTAGACAAAGTAAGTTGAAACTGTTTTATGAATGTGAATTGAAACTGAATTATGGGGCCGGCCCGGTGGCGCACTGGAGAGGGCGGCGCTCCCGTCGAGGGTTCGGATTCCATGTGGAGACTGGTTCCCGCTCACTGGCGGAGCACGGTGCGGGCGCAACACCGAGGGTTGCGATCCCGTTACTGGTCAGTAAAAAAGACAAAAAGGAAAAAAAAAAAAAGGAAACTGAATTATGAATGTTGTTGATATTATAGTTTATTTAAATTTTTTTTGTCTTCTTTACCTATCTCAGTCATCAATGTGTTATGAAAGGGGGCTTTGAAGTAAATCATAGATTCTACTTGATACTATAGCAATTTCTATATTCTAGCATAACATCTCTATTAAATAAACACATCAAGTACTTAAAATTAAGTCTCTAAGATTGATAAGTTGTCTAACAAAGCATTCTCACTTTATCAAGGAAATATACAAGAAATTGGATCTCTCACAAGACAGAAATAATGTCTTAAAACTAGAGTTGCAGTCTCTTTAAATTTGCTACTTTAGTATCATAACTTTCTAGATTGTTGGTGCTCTGAAGGAAATTAGAAAACATCTGCTATGACATTTAGTAAGAGAGAAGTACCTAGGAAAATTTGTGAAACCGTTTTCTTTTTGAAAACTACTGGTTGTTATGTATAGATTTTTTTTCCCAGAGTTGCAAAAGGAAAATGACATTTTTCAGGAATAAAAGATACTCAACAATATTCTCTTATTAAGATATATATCTCACAAACTTGTCCATAAACCTATAACACATAATTATTTCTTTTAAAAATGGCTTATGATATTCAGCTTATTCATTCTTACATCATACATTTTGGTGGACTATATGATTGATGATATGCATAGGGATAAGGCATATTTGGGGCTGAATAATAAATACATAGAATGAAAGGTCTAGTCAGTCCTTTGTGTCAGCACCTCCCAACATGTGTTCTATGAGCCACCACATCAGAAGAATCACCTGGGGTGTTTTAAAATGATGTCGATTGTTGAGCCCCACTCCAGACTTCCTGAGTTAGAATTAGGGGTGGGAGAATATTTATTTATCATGATTAAGAAAATCTCTAAGTAACCTTAAGTGCACTAAAGTATGATAACCACTGCTTTATGTTGTGAGAGGCTGACTTCACTGAAGAGACAGGGCAGAATATGTAACATTAGCACGTGAGGGCATAAAAGTGAAAAAACAAAACAAAACAAAAAACCATCACATTGTATTAAGCATCTTCTAATTCAGGTCAATTTAACTTACTTTCAAAACCCTATTTAGTGACAATTAAAGAAGCAAAGACCACAGGGGACACATGGGAATGGAGCATGCTCTGCCAGCAAACGGGGTCCTCCTGAGGTTCTTGTGTATCACTTTAAAAGTAAGAACGTGCTTGTACTGTATCAAAATGGAGTTTTAAACCACAGCACTTAGGATAAATTTAAGTTCCACTTTCCAAAACCAGTGGTTACCGTATACCTATAAGCATTTAACCTTGTCAACTCCCATAAAAAATCTGGGCACTGAGGTACTATAAGATATTATTATGAAAATGTGTCCCCAAATCTAAAAAGTCAATTTCATTCCACTGTTGAGCAGCCAGGTTCTGAATGATCTGATCCTGCTTTGGAATTGAAGTCCAATACAATATCATGGCTGAATGCCACACTTCTGCCTGAAAAATCATGTAGCACATGAGAGATGATTAAGAACATTCTTGTGGCTTCTTTAAATGTTCTTAGTATGTCAATGTGAAGCATCAAATATTCAATACCCCATATATTTTTAAAATTATATATGCGTTCAAAAGATCTGTAATGTTAAATATTAAATTAGTTTCTTTCAAGAAAGAAAATAATGAAGTCCATAAATCTACATGTTCTTTCTTTTTATTTCCTTATTTATTTATTTTTGTTATATAAATACAGATTGAAGAGTCAGTCTTTTCTTTGGCATTGCTTTGAACATACCCACCAATTAATTCTTTAAAGAACTAAACAGTGATCCAGATGGGCGTGCTAACTGCCATTTCTATTTTAAATGTGACCCATGCAGTTACAGCTATGTGCCAGACCCTCGTCATGGACATTGTCAGCGAAGTTATTGATGCTGGGCCACTTTCTGATCCATATCACAAGATGACCTAGAGGTAGAAAATAGGAGGGAAATAAAAAATAAAGAAAAGAAATAAAAGAAATGTAGGAATGTATGTGTGTGTGTGGAGGAATTCCATATTAATTATTAATAATAAATCTGCCAGATTCTGTAATAGTGCTGTGCATACCATTTACAGAATATAAATATCATTTACTCCTGATAATAGCTTTGTGAGTCAAGTATTAAAATATAACTTTATTGGATGCCTACTATCCCATTTATGCTGTTCTCAAGTACTTAAATTTATTACCTAATGTAATCCATACAATCTCATACATTTTATACACTAGTAAACTGAGGCTTATTTGAGTTCAGTAATTTGTTCCATGTCGCACAGCTCATGATAAATGACAGAACTTGGATTAGAAAAGTATTTCTAAGCGCATTGCATTATGTCAGCTTTTTAAGGAAAGAGAAATATAAAAATGAGACATTAGAGAAAGTTAAGAGGTGTTTGTAAAATTTTCAACATCCAGAAAAAATTGCCCACTTGGAAAATTTCAAACAAAATTGTTACTCATGCCCCCACCAAAATGAATTTCAGGAAATTAAAAGAGTTAAATAAAACAAAAAACACTTTTTTTTAAAATCTAGAAGAAAATGAAAAGTACAGTATTTCGCTGATTCAAGGTCAGAAAGCATAAAAGCAAAGAAATAAAAATCTAAAAGTAGAAGTTTATACTTTTGTTGGGAAAATAGAATAATTTAATCAGGCTCCCTCACCTCGAGGCGGGGGGGGGGGGGGGCAGCATTTTTTGTGGGCGGGGTGGGGGGGGGGGGGGCAGCATTTTTTGTGGGCGGGGTGGGGGGGGGGGGGGCATTTTTTTGGGGCGGGGGGGGGGGGGGGGGGGGTGTGCAGCATTCTTTGTGGGCAGGTTGCGTGTGGGTGGAGCTAGTGCGCCTGCATGGTGCCACCACTGTGGCTGGAGTTTACTGCCTCAGGTGGTCGCCAGGCATGCAGCCATGCTTTTTGAACCAATGGTTTCCAAGGATCTGTTTGCCAGTTACCTAGCTCCTAGACCTGCGTGTAAGGGATCTGGTGATCCAGCCTGGTGTGTGAGGGGTTTGGTGACCTGGCCTGCTGTGTAAAGGATTTGTGACCCAGTCTGGACAACGGGTTTGAGGGGTCTGTAAGCTCCAGACCCAGCCCTAGCTCAACAATTGGCCCAGTCAGTGCAGGATTGTGGCCAGGTAGGAGAGCCCAACAACTGGCATAGTCATATAGCTCTATAATTAGCGACATCAGCAGGATACCGACATTAGCCCTTGTATGACAACTGGCGTAGTCAAGTAGCCCAACAATTGGTGTAGTCTGTGACAGGATTCTGAGCAGGTACAGGAGCCAAAAGCCCTTGGAAGAAGGAGGAAATGTGGCTACTTGTGAATATGCTCTGCCCTACGGCCACCTTCCTGTTGAAGGGGCTCTGGTTGCTGCACACTGTTCTGCAAGGCAGCATAGACCAGGTGCTACAATGCAGAACCCCTTGGGAAGGGGAGAAAATGTGGCTATCATTGAGCATGTGGTGCCTGGTGGCCACTTTTCTGCTGACCGGAGCCTGGCTGCTGCTCACTACGCTGCAAGCTGATCAAGATTTTGTGGCAGAAAGCAGAGTTGTTGGAAGCATGGATAAATGTCCTGGAGGATGATGTGCAGTGACTGACCACTCCTGCCTCTCACACCAGGGAAGACGACCAACCCAGTGGTGAGTTGGGGAAAACCGTGCATCTCCAGGCATGAACCGCTGTGCACCAGAAATTGAGACAGTAAAATAGTGGGAACAGGGAAAGCCCCTGGCTACTGGAGCTATAAGACCTAGGGGTGGATGGTGTAATATGCTCTAGAGATGATATAGTAAACACATATTGAGTTTGTCTGAAGACAAAAGGCTCGGAGGGTGCCACTTAAACCTGATGGCCAGCTGGGTGCTGTATGAACCTGAGAAAAGAGTGCCACATGCAGATGGGCAGATGGCCTGAGGACGGGTGCCCCTGCAGAATTTCAAGTATGTTTTCACCTGGTGAAAACATGGAAACGTTAGTCTCCATTACTACGTGCCTGTCTCAGTGGTAGCGGTTACAGGAGAGCCACAGACATGCACAGGGGCAGGGCAGCCACTCCTTGATGGAATGGGAAAATGCAGCTGTTTGAACTGTGGGCAAATGCTGCAAAACTGCCTGAGACTGAGTGAGTAGCCGGTGTAAGCTGAGCTAATTGAAGTAATTCAAAAGCCAGAATGTAAAAGATAAGGAGAGCATAAAGATTTGGAAAATTTGCAGCCTGGCCATGAGGCAGAGAAGCAGAGAGCAGGAGAAAAATGCAAGGGTGAAGCAGATAAACTGTTTGCTAAAGATATTATCTTGGTGGTGAGGCAGCCAGATACTAAAAACCAGGACAATGGGAAAAAAAATCCTAAAGGCATTTGAGAAGTCTGAGTGGGTACCCCACCCATCAGAGGCCCTGAGGACATTTGAGAAGTTTGGGAGAGTGCTCCTCCCTTCCTAGGAGAACTGAGTTTGTCTTGGAGGACAGATCTGGGGTGCAGTTGTCCTCAGCAAACTGCTCCCTGCATCCCAGCTGCTCTGGCTGGAGCAGTCCTGCCTCAGCACCTCTGAAGAGCAAGAGCTGAAAACCTGGTAGCATTCACGTTGTGTTAAGTTTGCAGGCCAGCAGTATGTGAGAGCAGTGGAGGCGTGGCAGCCTCCACCTAGATTTCAGAAGATGTATGGAAAAGCCTGGGAACTCAGGCAGAGACCTGCTGCAGGGGTGGAGCCACTGAGGAGGTCATCTATGGAGCAATGTGGAGCGGAAAAGTGGGGTCAGAGCCCCCAGAGAACCCCCACTGAGGAAATGTCTAGTGGAGCCAGGATGGCAGGACTGCCGCCAGGAGCCCAGAACCAAGGGGCTCCTGGCAGTGTGCAGTGCCAGCCTGGAAAAGCTGCAGGCACTAGGCAGCTCAATGGTCTGAACTTGGTGGAATTGTAGGAGCGAGGTTGCCCAATGCTTTAGGGGTCCGGGTGCCCCAGTGTAGCTTAATGTTTGCCCTGTTTGGGTTTTGGATTTGTTTGGGTCCTGTTTTTCCTTTCTATTCCTCCCTTCTGGAATGGTAATGTGTACCCAATATCTGCCCCACTGTATCTTGGAAGTAGATAAACTTGTTTTTGACTCTTTACAGGTTCACAGCTGGAAGGACTTTTGCCTTTTGGTCTCAGATGAAACTTTGGGCTTTGGACTTTTGAGTTGGTGCTGCAACAAGCTAAAGACTTGGGACTGGGATGGAATGTGTAATGTGTGAATGTAAGGGTCATTTATCCTCTCTAAGGGAACATTGGAGAAGATTCTGAACACAGATTGTCTGGTGAGGGGCCCTGAAGGGGTGGATTGTTGGGAAAATAGAATAATTTAATAAGGCCCTCTTGCCTCAGGGCCGGTCGGGTGTGGGTGGAGTTAGTGTCCCTGCATGGAGCCACCATCTTGGCTGGAGTTTACTGCCTCGGGCCACTTCACATGCAGCCATGCTACATGCAGCCATGCTTTCGAACCTACGGCTTCCAAGGACCTGTTCCCCAGTTACCTAGCTCATAGACCTGCGTGTAAGGGGTCTGGTGACCCAGCCTGGCATGCGAAGGGTTTGTGACCCAGTCTGGACAATGAGCTTGAGGGGTCTGTGAGCTCCAGACCCAGCCCTAGCTCAACAATTGGCCCAGTTGGTGCAGGATTATGGGCAGGTAAAAGAGCTCCACAACTGGCGTCACGAACAGGATTCCAATATTAGCCTAGTGCTACAACTTTGTAATTTATATAACAAACTCAGGAAAATTTGCAAAAAACATGTCAAAATGTTATCCTATCTGTATGAAGATTTTGAAAATAAAAAGCACATTTGAAACTCTAAAAGCACAAAAAATATGAACAGACAAATCAAAGAAAAAAATGTAGTAGACAATAAATACATTATTAAGTTTTCATATTCTTCAAAAATGAAAAATCAAAATCAAAATCACAATTATATATAAATCAGTTGAACAAAGCAAATTTGAGGTTACGATTGTGTTGAACAGGCTCTTCTGCAAATAATTATGGAATTATTTTTATTTTATTTTGGCCAGTACAGGGATGGAACCCTGGACCTTGTATGATAGTATCTTTTGATTCAGTCCCTCTGAATCCCTCTGTAAAACAGTTTCAAAATATGTACAGTATGTACCAAGAATCTACATTCTTTAACATGGTTATTCCACCTTTAGGAATTTAAACAATTGACACAGTCAAGAACAAAGATTTACGTACAAAACTTTTTATCAAAACCTGATTTAAAATAATGACAACTGAATGCACTAATTGTATACAAATGATTGGGGGAAGATAAAAACAATGATAATCTATCTGTAAACCATTATATGAGATTTAAAATACCTTTTAAAACTTTTGAATTGTAAGGCAATACTTATTTTTTAATGTTAGTTTTTCAAAGTTAAAGACAGGACATTACTATCCTGACTTTGTAAAAACATCTATGCACACACATATAGTGTATTTGTAGAAAAATTCTAGAAGGAAACACATCAAAATATGCAGTGCTAAGTTTGGGTAATGTGATTATGGCTGCATCCATAATTTGTTTTGTTTACTTTTTTATGTGTTTTTCAAATGTTCTACTCTGAGAGTGTGTATATACATGTGTGTGTGTGTGTATACATATACACCCACATACATACACACATGTATACACACGCATATATATATATACACACACATACATACATACACATATATATATTTACTTATTTACAAGAATTTCCCTATCCTTTTTAAGAGAAAGGAGATTGTAAGAGCAAACAAGGAGTGAAAGAACATGGATATTTATGTAGTTTTAGACAAATACTCATGAAAATACGTACTTCTATATTTCTTTAGGCTTCATAACAAATTATTTCATTTAATATTCCGCATTTATTTAGCTTTTCAATCAGTTTGGAGGAGAGCACTTATGGGTACATTTTTACCACTTCATTTTCACTGAGAAGAGATTTACTATTATTTCTTGAAGGTAGAATCAACATTTCAACAGCAGGTGTGGTGATTAATTAAGAACAGCTGAGAGAGGTTTCATCCTTCTTGGAAGCAGTCCAGGTTTAAATCCCACTCACGGAAATATGTCAGTATGAGCTGGTAAAAGTCTGCATGCTGTTTTAGAAACAGAGGAACAAATGTCTTTGAAGCCTACCATTGCTTTGGAGCTTGAAAACATTTTTTCTTTGCATGTTAATAGTGATAATTGTGATAGAGACATCACTCTAGATTCACTTATTGAGTATAATATGCAATGCTATTTTGAAATAATACAACTGTGTCCTTAAAAGTTACAACTTGGATTAGCAAAAAAAATCTTGGCATTCCAGAGGTGTCAGTGCCATATTATTCAAACTTCGTGCCCTGAGTCTAACACAAAAAAGGGAATTGGGCAAAATGGGAGATCAGAACATCAGCATTGAGCCAAGAATTTGGCCACAATGGCTTTGCCCCAGAGCAAGAAGAAGCAGCAACTCCTACAAGTCAGTCAAGATACTAGCATTTCTGGGCAGAATTGGGAAGGTGGTAATGAATGGTGGTCTCTGGAGTAAGACTGGCTGAGTAACAATCTCAGCTCTGCCACTTACTTCCCAAAAATCTACGTACAGGTGCCTCAACCTCACTAAACCTCAGTTTCCTCATTTGGGAGACTTTTGAGGATTAAGTAAGATTATGAATGTGTTCAGCATTTAGTAAGGTTAGCTATTAATATTGTAGTAGGGGTATGAGAAAGAAATATAAAAAGTACAAGGTATTTTTCTTCCCTGAAGGAGCTGGCAGTCTAGTTGAGAAGCAGAGTATATGCACACAAAAGCAAATTGTGTATTGTAGTCTTGAGAGTAGACAGATGACTTGAAAGAAAAAGCAGGTCTGGATGGCATGTTGAATCCTAACATGTGTTATGTCAGTCCATATTCTGTAAGAAAATGTTAAAAAATTTTAATAAGGAATCACTAAAACATATGAATCATGTAAAAACAATGAAGAATTGACTTGCTTGCTCAGTGAGCCTTTTGACAAGTGTTTATCTTAAGACAAAATAAAGTGGAAAAAAAGAATAGTGATCTTAATCAAAACACATAACATTAATTCTCTTACTCAAAATCATAAACACAAGAGAAGGCTTTTTGGGCAGGCTAAATTTTTGTAATGACTACTTTACATAATTAATGCTAAATTAATAGTTATATCTTTCAAAATATATTATCAGTGGAGAAAACTCAATTACTAAGATACCCTATGATTCTCATATGTGAGAAAAATAAACTGAATAAAAGTGGAGCATTTCGGGGCCGGCCCGGTGGTGCACTGCTATAGTGCGCCGCTTGGGAGCGCGCGGCGCTCCTGCCGAGGGTTCGGATCCCACATACAGACCGGTTCCTGCTCACTGGCTGAGCGAGGTGCGGGCGCAACACTGAGGGTTGCGATCCCGTTGCCAGTCCCGGTCCGGTATGGGCGTGACACTGAGGGTTGCGATCCGTTGCCGGACACGAAAAAAGACAAAAAGGAAAAAAAAAAAAAAAGTGGAGCATTTCCAGCTGAGGAGGACTGTATCTTGTAGTGACGCTGCAGGATGTTAATGCATATCAGTGTTCTCACCATGCTTCACATTAGGTACTTGGTTCCCATTTTGAATGTTGCTAATCAGAAATGGCACAATCTAAACTTTTAAATGAAATCCTCAGCATCTCTTTGTTTCACAAGTGTTGCCTTTTAATTACTGAGACAAAGGTATTCTGCCACCTTGGTCCATATGACCAATAATAAGGTATCTATGGTGTTAATATTTAAGAAAAATTCTGACATTTCAACTAAGTCATATTTGGTGGATGAGCAAGGTCTTTCTGGCTATAGTTAACTATTGCTTTGCAAAAAAGTTCTGTTATCTTTTCATATATGCAAAAGTCATCTAACTCTTATTTTAGCAATTTTCTAGGTTTAATTTTTGAGCAATGAAAGCAAGCATTCTTGTATTTACATTACCTGTTGTCAGCTTTACATAAACTAAAATGTATGATAATGTTCTTTCCAAGACTCTTGTCATCATAATTACGTTTATTGGCTGATATAGTTTAGGCACTGAACTAGGCTTTGGCAATTCTAAGAATTATAAGGCAAATGAGTTAAAAGTTTGTTCTGGAGATGGGATATATGATTCTTTATCTCTCTTCACACACACACTCTCACACACACAATAGTTTATGTCATATTACAGATAGTTATTTTTATAAAAATGTAGAAGTGGAATTAAAATATAGGTTTGCTATGACCGAAGTGAAACATGTCTTATGTGTATAATAAGTAAACAGCCTCTCTCCTCTGTATCTTGGTCAGAATAATTTATACATACCAATGATCTCTTTTATTTAGAAGATTAATTAATCTTACTGTAACTACTGAGGATATTGAATGTGTTACTGTAAGTTACACGAGGGCTCTTCAAAAAGTTCATGGAAAGATTTGTATTATCTTTTAATTCTATTTTTCCATGAAATTTTTGAAGTTTGTACATTCAAAAATACTGATAGTCAGTCATTCTCCTATTCCATGGGTAATTTAAAAAATAATAAAAGCTTATGTTGTTGCTTTATAGAAAGTCTTTTTCCCCCAAAGAAGAGCAAAATTATAGTTTCTTATTTTTAAGAAACAGAGTACTAATGGTTTTATGCAGTTAGTATCAGTGATACTGGTTTCTTTCTATATTTAATTTCTTTGCTAATGCCATAGTTGCCAGTTATTTGTTAACTAAAAGTTAGGGTATGTTGAGATCCAGAGCCTGGCTAGGCAAGTCCGTTGCTAAGTACAGGAGTTATCTCATGACTTCAGCTGTAATGTAATAGTGGCAGAGATGAAGGCTGTCTTACACATTACTCTTTACTCATCAACCGTTAGGAAGAGTTAAACATTATTTGGTTTTATTGTGGATATCCAGTAGAATCATAAGGGAAACTTTTCACAATGACTTTAATCTTAGGTCATGAGTTCCAGGTAAATTAATGTGATAGCAGGTATAAATTCTGCTAATCAAGGTTTGAAACCAAGTGTTAAAATCTAGTGTCTGCAAAAATTTACTTGATCTACCACATTTTTCAGTAGTTTAATTCATGTCGACAAACACTGCTTCACACTCCTATTAGGCTAACTGTATTCTTTCAAACTTTTTTCTTTATTTTGTTTCATTTCCACACATATTTATTGATCTACTCTGCATCAGACACTGTGCTGGGCAGTGGGATACAATGAATACTAAGTCATGCACTATATCTACCCTGGAGGACCAGGCCAGTTGGGGACATAGACATGCAAACAGATAAATTTAGGACCCTGCTAGAGTTGTGCACAATATTTAGTGGAATGTTATGCTTGTAAGTAGTAAGTCAACAGATATTTATGAATGATTGAATGCTCAGGGCATTAGGGGACCCCAAAGTACAGGAACTTGGTCAAACTTGAGGGTAGATTCAGGGGGTATCCTGAAGAAGCTATCCCCCATGCCTGTGGGAAATAGCCCCACAGGGTCCACTTAATACAAATTCCAGTAGAAGTCAAATCATAAAAGACAAATAGTAGAGAATCCTTCATTTCTCATTAAGCCTGGCTTAAGCCTGATTTTTCTTTAAAAGAGGGTCTTGGGCATCTGAACCAAAGCTCTAGTTCCATGAGATAAATTAACCCTGCTTTTGTTTTTAGTTATGTTTAAATAAGGATTTCCTTACTTTTCAAAATTCTCTTTAGAGTTGATGCCAATGATCTTACCCCAACATATGAAGAATTTGTTTTGAAAGCTGCGTCAGAAGAAGTTCAGATATTCATTGAAATACAGTAATAACTTGAGGGGTTTTTATTGATTGAGTTCCAACAGAAAGATTTTGTAACATAAGCTAAAATGTTAAAAATAAATAAAAGACAGTGCAAGCTACAAATACTTGGTCTGCTAATCTTTTTTCCACTGCTGTGTGCTATATACTGTAATTAGTAAAACACATTTCTTTTTTAAACCAGTGTTCAATCCTATCTTTTACATTTCAGCGTAACATTACATTAACTCTATACTTTGCATAGAATTAGACTCGAATAGCTTAAACTATTCCTAACAATTGAAGTTCATAGCACAAGGGTAAATTTAGTAAGTTGCAGCAGGTCACATCCATTGAGGATAAAGCGACATGTGATTTGTGCCCTGGGCTTATGGGGAAACGTCAGCTGCACGATAGCAGTATTCTGAGCTCATAAGAAATCTATACAGAATTCTCCTCTAGTTTCAGTGGTGTGTGTGTGTGTATATATATTTGTATATACACGTACACACACACGTTCTCCAATTTCTATTTATCAGAACTTCCTGCATTTCATAAAAGTGTTGATAGGTCAACAGTATTCCCTTCCAAAGGCATTACAACAGGCTCTTCCTTATTCCTAGGAGTTTCAATAGACAAGGAAATGGTAAGTAGTGAAGCGAAATCCAGTATCAGCAAAAAAACTTGGGTCACTCCCAGATGTCACGGTGTGTCCTATGTCTTTAATCCATGCCTCTCTCATGCACTTTTTAGTCTTGCATTTTCAACTCTATACTATGCAGTGATAGCCCTTCACATTTAATCATTCCAAAACCAAACTATTATGTTCTTTTCTCCAATTTTAGAGTATTTTGTTCTCCCAAATTCCTGATCTTGATTAAAAGTGTCACTCAGGGGCCGGCCCGGTGGCGCACTGGATAGTGCGCCGCTTGGGAAGTGCGCCGGCGCTCCCGCCCGAGGGTTCGGATCCCACATGCAGACCGGTTCCCGCTCACTGGCTGAGCGAGGCGCGGGGGCAACACCGAGGGTTGCGATCCCGTTGCCGGTCCCCGGTCCGGTGCGGGGGCAACACTGAGGGTTGCAATCCGTTGCCGGACACGGAAAAAGACAAAAAATAAATAAATAAATAAAATAAAAGTGTCACTCAGCGCATGCCAAAGCTATAAGTCTCTAAATTTTCCTAAGTTTCTTTTCTTCCGTAAGCCCTCAAATTCAATCCTCAAGTTTTACAGCCTTTTTTCCTATGTATTTCACAAATCCCTTCTTCATCAAGCACAAGTTTCCCCTCCAACTCATCCTCCGTATATTACTAGAGTAATCATTTTAAAACAACATTCTGATCTTGTCTTTTTTCTGTCCCTTCACCTACAGGGTAACACTCAATCTGGGCCCTGCTTTACTTTCAGGATTTTACTTCTTTCCTGTTTCCAACATGATCTTTATAACTCACACATACTGAATTACTTGTAGTTGTCCCCATGCCATGTTCTTTTATTCCTTTATGACATTACACTTTCTATTCTCTGTGCTGGCTATGTTTTCCACCTATCACCAGGATCCTTTATCAAACACTATATTGCTATTCCTATTCCAAATCTAAATGTAAATTGTAAAATATGTTTATTAATCCAACACACATCTGTTGCTTGGATTACTGCCTCTAAGTAAATCTCCCTGGATCCACTTTGCCCACTTCTAATTCATGGATCATATTGTAGCTGAAGTTTTGTTTTTTCTCTTCTAAACAGCAGATCTTAAATTTTTGAGGGAATGGATCATGCTTATTTCTCCTATATTTAATCCCTAGCATCTAATTTTTATTTTGTTGTCTGGCACACAATAGATGCTTCAAAAATAATTGTCTGATTCTAACTAAAACAGCTTATTGTTAAGGACTGCTTAAATTATGTTAGCTATTTATTATCAAAATAACCTGTTTGACTAATTCATTTTCTATTTCCAAATCAAAAGCTATGATTTTTTTCAATATGTATACATTTAAGTAGGCTTAATTATAAATCCTTTCAGTAATTTAACCAAATTAACTTAGTCAAATTGGGAACTGATTTTCTTTTTATACAGTACACATATTACATATCTTAAGTTACTTTTAAAAAAAATTTAACATTAAAAACTTTGTTGACACTGTTGTGCACCAAGGGGTCGGTATGATATGGGTCAGGAAATGGAGGTAAAAATGATTTTATATGTTACATTTAGCATAATGCTGACTTTAGTAGAATTGGAATTTTGCCTTCTAAATTTCATTGTATGCATTCAGTGTTCATGTAGATCGTCACTAACATGCAAAAGAGGCTGAAAGATGTGCATGCTCCTTTGGGACCCACATCCTTTGGAGACTGGGATGAATGAATAAGTTCTCAAAAATTATATGCACGTTAGAGAGATGGGCTCTTGGCATCTTACAGATGACAATGAACCTAATAACAGTTTAATGAAAGGGACCAGTGATACACGAATGATTTCTAACAAACAGCATAATTATCATGCTGTAATTCCTGACACCCAGTAATTAGAAAGATTTTTTTAAAAAAATAGAAACTCAGGGGTGGCAAAAGCAGATTTCTTGGGTCTATTATTCCCCAGAAAATTAAAATATTGCCTTGGGACAAGAAGTGATATTAGAAAATAATGAATTTGAATTTCTGTGTTATTCTGGAGTAGATATTAATACTGCACAAAGTTTGTACTCAAAAGAGCAAAAATGAAAAATTTGAGTTGAGTAACATGCATTTGCTCTAAACTGGTCTCTTTTTTTGAAAACAAGATGAAGAAGTTCAAAATTACATTTAAACAAGTAGAGTCAGGTTGTCATGGTGTGTGGTTGTTAAGCTGTAATCAAGTAATATTATCTAGATACATCAATCTGACTGACAATTACAGATGTGTACTAGATTTTTATGAAAAAACCTATATTTTCATATGCATCTTAACAGGGCCACACTAAAATCAACAGTGTAAGGAAATGTATCATGATAGAAAAATACATATAAGTTCTTTTAAAATAGTGGTCGTATTATAAGATAAGGCACTGTGAAGCTTTCATTTCAAGAATCTATTTTGTTGTTCAATTCTGAATAATTCAATGCTAAAGCAGCAATCTACTTTTCAGTGTGTGCAGTTCATGGGGTGCATTCAGCACCTCATCTGTGCTGTGTCACGAAGCTGCTTCTGATTGAGTGATGATTGCTTTAGAGCAGATGGTCTCTCAAGCTGAAGAATAGTCAGACCAATGGGGCTAAAAATGGGGTGCCTACCTCAAGGGGGCAATAGTAAATTAACACTGTAGGATGCCTGGCATAATAAAAAATTGGTGAAAGATATTTTCACGTGGTTGGGTTTTTTTCTTTTTTTTGTATCCTGACAGTTTTAAAAGCCTTGAAGGGAGACTAAAATCTAATTTAGGTACATTTATCCTAATCCTTAAGTATTGCAGTGAGATGAACTCTAATATATCTTTTCCTGCAAATGTCTTGTAACATTAACATGATGATTAGTCACAGAATGAAAAGAGTTTTGTGTAAAGATTTCTTAAAGAGTGAGTTAAACTATTGTTACTGAAGGTCATCAACAGCTCTCTCTCTTTTTCCCTGATCTAAATGTTATAGTTAGTTATTATTTATTTATAAAACCAAGTCTTTTTTGTATCCAGTGATGATCCAAAAGGAAATTCCTTTGGAAATTTGTATGCACTTTATAAAAACTTGATAAGCTCTACCATGTTTTGGGCCCATATTCATTTAGGGCATGTTGAGTTTAAAATCTTGGCAGAATATTTTTACAAAGATAGCCAGCTAGTTGGAAATGAAGGAAGTGATTAGGTCTTGGATGCAGATTGTTTTAAAAATAATCTTTTCATTATTTTACATACAATGAATACCAGTTGGAGATCCTAAAGCAATAGTTGAGAACTGTTTAGGATTCAATTGTATATAAATGTGGTCTGTATTATTAACCTCCAATATGGAGCACCAAGTTTTGATTGTTTTTATGTTGGCATGTGAAGTACAGATTTCCATGTGACTTTAGCTATTAAAAATATTAGGGAATATTATGTGGAGACCATAATATTCAGTGTAGGACTCGCATAATATTTTGCTTGTCTGTGCATTGTCAGCATTTTGAACATAAAACAGTAAGCAGAACTTTTCAAATATGTGGATTGTATATGTAGCTAAACTGTGATATTGCAAGATATCTTTACACCAAAAGAAACCAGTAATGAAAGTGGGGAAATTGTATTCTCCTAGATTATACATCATTCTCTGGAAGTATGATAAGCTCTTTGGGAAGTAATATTAACTCTTGTTAAGTAGTTTAATGGCTAAAGCAATTATTAAGGTGCCTCCGTAACAGAAGTAGTAATGCCTTAAATCTGTTCATGTAACAGGCCTCCCAAAGAGTATGTTGTCTTTTGAAAAAGTCTAAAGCACTAAATCACAGTATTCTTTAAGTTTTAAGATGAACTTCAAGTTGTTATTTAATCTGACATCTGACCTATAGCACAGCAAAATGTTTCCTTTATTGCTGATTTTCTTCGGATAAATTTGTAAGTGTTGTGAAATCGGCCACAAGTACTTCCATCTACAAACTTACCATCTCCCATTTAAATTCAGAAAATATTGACATGTATGTGGTGATGGAACTTCTGAATTCTGTAGGTATTTCAGAGTATAATGCCTAGGATTCAAGTAATCGAAAACTTTTGATTTTCTGCCTTATGAGAAGTTACGTAAATTTTAAATTCAACCTAAAGTTTAAAAGGAAACTGATAGGATTATAAGCACCTAAGAAAGTTTCCACCGATGTTTATAGAAGTTCCCATTTTAGTGAAAGTTTTGGTATGTCTCATTATCATAAACATTTTAGTAATGAGCCTAGTTATAGAGACATTTTATGAAACCTAGTGATGCCAGCAAAACAAAGTCACTTTTCAGTTCACACTTCTATTGTGTTATGAGTTACCAACTGGAAAATTCATATTCCTTCTGTTCAATAATTCTTTTAAAATGAACATATATGTATGTATGGTATATATACACATATATAATCACTTTATAAAATTTCAAAAGCACACAGGGAATATAAAATAGCTATCAAATGTACATCACAACTATTTTTTTCTAATTTATGTGTTTTTTTTTCACTATTAGTTTATTTTTGTGTGTTCTTGTGGTTGTAATTCTCATTCACTGAGGAAGGGTGTTATACCTTATCAATATTTTGATTCAATTTTCAGAAAAGCAACTTCCATAGAAAAATGAGTGTCCAGAATTTTTTTAATGTATTAAAGTGTATTTATCCCAGAAGATTTAGCAATTGAGACTTGTGAACCAGATCTGATCTTCTTGGATTTGCGGTAAACATTTTGAAGACTAGGGGAGTACTATTTGTAAATATGTACAAAAGATCAGAAAAGTGGAATAACCTTCATTAATGCTAAATGAAAAGTTTAATTCATGTATGATCAAATAAAATCATGTAGTTTTTAAAATTACAAAGCCTCAATATATGTCAACTAATAAAAAATCCTCTGAGTTTGACACTTAGTAAACTTTCTTTTGAGTTAAAGATCAAAATTGTGTGCATTTAGTATTCGCATTGTCTCTTAGACTGTGTAGTACCTTAAATATATGCAAATACAATTTTCATTACAATTCTTGCATAATATGAATAGTATGCATTAGAAAAATTGCCCCCAGTGTGAGAAAAAGATACTACTTTTGAATACTTATTTTTAAATCTATTTACTCTTCTGTGATTTTGTCACCATCATACAAGTTAGGAACTGCTTTTTTTTTAGAGTCAGTCTTTTTAAAGATAGCTTTCATTTAAATATAGCACATACACAGAAAAATGCATAAATTATAAATGCTCATCTTGATATTTCTCACGAAGTGCACACACCTGTTTAACAGTATTCAGAACTAGAAAGTAAGACTAAAACTTGACCAGCCACCAGAAGCCCCTTTAAAACTCTTTCTAGAAACTACTATTCTGACTTCTAACACTACAGATTAGTTTTGCCAGTTTTGGAACTTTGATAAATGTAATTAAAAAGATGCCCTTTTATGTGTCTGACTTCTTTTGCTTAGCATTATCTTTGTCAGCTCTATGAAAGTTGCATAGAGATATGGTTCATTCATTCCTATTCTCACTGCTGTATAATATTCCAGTTTCACACTCTTTAAAAATATAAGAATTGTACAGAGGACTCATAAATCTTGATGTAGTATTGCAAAGTAATCTTAATTAGTGCTTTGAAAGGAATGGACTTGGTATCCTGTAGGTGGTTCTTACTTTTCTGGATGATATCTTAGGAAGACATTGATGAGTGAAATAATTTATTTAGTATGCTAGTGAAAATCAATGCCAAAATGTAATACTAAATTAAGGGAAAATTATTGTCTTTATATAAAAGTGAAATTTCAAATGATCTCATATAACAAAAAGACATTTGATTAAAAATTTCAGGCAGAATTCATGAATGTAGTTAAACTTAGATATTGTTCTAACTCTAATTCTCAATTTTATATATTAATAATTAATTATCTTAACATTTTAACAGTAAAAATACAAACAACTATATTTACTCTGCCTTCTTCCCCCTCCCCAATTAAATGTTTATACAGTTCACTTTTTTTTTTTAGCAGAATATGTCTACAACAACATACAGTTTACTTTTACATCTGAACCAATTTTCTGAGCACATAAGTTATTGGATTAAGAATACTCTTCTTTTGGGAAGTTGCATTAACTCTTTGTGAATATTAGAGCACCTGTCAGTAGTTTTCATTTAGTAGCAATCTAAAGACCTGTTGAATGACACTAGAAAATGCAGGTTAATCTACATGCTTGAACTGGAGTGTACAGGTTTGTAGTTTAAAGTTTTTGTTAATGGTGGCAGTTAAATAGAAGTTGTCAAGTGGGATTTTGTGGTGTAAAGTGTTTTTATCACTTATATGTTCTGACTGTAGGAAGGCAACTTGAGGAATTCTTTCTAAAAAAGTTTGGTATATCTAGTATGCAGTTCTCGATTGCCCCCAAGTATTTGTTTTTTGACAAGATAGCAATAACAATTTGAGCTACAGCTGCATTAATTAAACAGTCCAACAGTCCCTATATGAGAGTATGAATGTTAAAGTAACAAGTGTTCAGATTTCACAAAGACAGTGCTCTCTTTGATCTTCCTCACTGGAGTCAGAACATACCCATTCCGGGTTCCTTTGCCCGTTTGCACCTGTACACTTAAGAGTATTTCCAAGTACTCTGGTATGGCTGAGACCTGCTGGCAACACAGCACCATCAGTGATCTTCATATTTAAAAAAGATAATGTGTATGCATCTATAATTTGATATGCTATTGCTGTTTTTCATTTATCCGTTACAAGAAAACCACAAATATAAAACAAACTCGGTAAGTGTCCTCTATGACTGTCATTGGACTAAGCAACTTCAAATCATTACATTAATCCTTCTAGCAATCTATAAAGTACATAAGGAAAATTGAGACAGGCAAAGTCCCAAGATCATACAACTCATGATTTGCCTAACATGTATTTTAATTTATTCTACATTCCTAAGGAGAAACCTAAGGAATTACAAAAATGTCCTTTATTTTCCTGGTATTTATTTTAAGGTTTTCCCCCTCAAGCTATTTTACTAAATTTTATTTATTTTACATTGTAATAAAAGTGTAGATATCAGGGTAGGCAGGTAAATGACTCTTTCTTTCTTTCTTTTTTTTACAAAGGAATAACTGCTTCCTAAGAAAATAAGCAAATTCCTCAGATTCCACAGGGAATATGTTCTTTACTTAAGGTTAATCAGTCAGCAAATATTTGTGAAGGGTACACCAAAAGCCAGAGACTGCGAGGGGAGGTCTTCTGTGCCGGTCACTTTCTTGAAGCTAGTAGTGACTGCCGGCTGAATCACACTTACAGAGAAGTGGTTCTCAAACTTGAAAAATGTGTTGATCTCTTTTTAAAGTATAAAAAATTTTTATAACTTCCAGTGTTACTTTTATTATAGCATTAATTAAAATTTTAAAAAACATAAAACTACATAAAACTCCTTAAATTTTTATACCACAACTAAGAAGGTTTTACAAGTTAAGTAAAATAATTACTTAAGTTTTAAAAGTTATTATTCAAATAAATGACACCAATTTAATAGAAGGGATAGAAATGTCTAAAACTAAATCACAAATACTGGGTTTAATAGTGAAAAGAGATAACCTCAGAGTTCTATATTTAATTTAATATGTTTCTGAATTTGATTTCAGTGAAAACAATATAAAGAATACCATGTTTATAAGTATGTTGTACAAACTATTATTCATAAGTTTAGGATTTTGCTTTCTACTTCAGGATAATGCAACTTAAAGCCATCAGGGGAACTTACTAATGTCAATTTTAATGGCATGTCATTTGATAATCTTTTAAAGCTCTCTTTACTTACTTGGAAATGAAATTAATATTGTGATGAAGATGTGTACTTGATCCAATAAAAGCTAATACTGGGAATTGAAAACTGTTTCACTCTGGACTTTCTATTACACTCTCTGCTAATGGTCAGTGCAAGTTGGACTTTACAAAGAGAGCATCTGCGTCATATGTTCATTTTCAGCCTTAATATGCTACTACTTCTGTTGCTCAGGCCCTTTTGATTCATCGTGTGTATACCATCTTGCCATGTATTAGGACCCCATTCTTTGGCCATTCTTTTCTCTCTGTACTACTGTAAAACTTTTGCATATCACGCATTTATATGTTATCTAAACCTCACTTGTTAAGCACTGAAATATGAACACAAAGGCATTTAGCAAAATTATATGGTTGTACTCAGTTATAGGGTAGCCATGCAGCTGACCTGGACTATGTTTATATTTTCCCTCTTAGGTGATTATTGAAATATAAGCACAGAATTTTTTAAAAAAACTCTTGTAGCAAACTCGTGGACCCCTGTGAGTATACCCCTGGGGCTTCCAGGGAAGCACTTTAGGATAAAATGTGGCCCCATGAATGCACATTCCTCCTTGCCTTTCATGTCCGCCCTGCTGGGTGCAAAGAAAGTTGTTCTGTTTTTCTAACATTGAGATACAAAAAAATATACAGAACTGTGTCAAGAAGAATTTAAGAGGAAATTTTTCTTTCTTGGCCTGAGATATCAGACTAGGGTTGTTAAGGGGGCAAGTTTTAATGACATCCATCTGTTGCAGATTAAAATAGGTGGGACTCAGCATGTGAATTTCTTCTCCAGAGTCAGACTTTATAGGCATAACAACAATTGGTTTTAAGATTTGAGGGTCCTAAGGACATAAAGCAGCAATGCAGAGAGCTTAGTCTAACATTTGTCTGTGACTTTCTCCCAGAGGAGTTGCTATTGACTCATTTTTTCTTTACCTTGCTTTTATGTGTGAAATCTCCTGGTTCAGCAAAGAAAACAGTTTATTTTGAAAGCATGCTTTCCCCTTAGTTACACTTATTTCAAAACTCTTACTTTTGTCATTATCAGAGGGAAACACAGCATGGTAAAAATTGCTGCATTTCTCTTCATGAATCTTTGAATCCTCTTTTATCTCTGTATTCACTGAGGATAACCAGACTAACTACTGTTTATCCAAAGCTCTTGTGTCAAGAGCATTAATCACAGATTGACCTCATTGTAGGGCAGGATGTGCATGTGTCTACATGGAAGGGGGAGAATAGTATATATTTTTATTCAGGTGTATACATTTGACCTTTTTTTTTTCTTTTTTGCGGCTGGCCAGTGAGGGGGTCTGGACCTTTGATCTTGGTGTTACAACACCGTACTCTAACCACCTGAGCTAACCGGCCAGCCCTGTTTGACCTTCAATAATGTAAATATCTATACATAAGTTTTGAAGCCTCATTTAATTTTGTCCTTGAAACCTACATTCTTGGACCATTTTATAATAATACTTCCATTTAATGCATTTTCTCACTTTGGGAAAATGAAATCCCTTAACGGGGTTCTAAAAGAATCCAGTTTATATCACAGTCTTCTATGAGTCATCTGCTGAAGAGGTCCCTGGAAGGATGTCTCAGATATTACATTTCCACTGGGTCCAGCCCCTCCGGAACACTGGGAACATTGTTTGCTAAAATTCCAGGGATTAGCTGTAACTCTTTGACTTGTATCCACTTCTAAAAGATTGATTTGGCAAAGAGAAAACTAGTTATGAAAACTTCTTGTTACTATGTAACAGCCAAAGCAATCCTCAGTGTCATGTCCAGTTCCTAGAGAAGATTTGAAGAGGATGTACTGTGTGCTCTTTGGTGATGCCTGTGGTATCCTTCAGAGCATTGCCTCTCCCCCTAGGCTTCTGCAGTGGTATCTCCAGGTGTCTATTCTTCCCTTTGGGGTCAGACTCTCTGTCTGGCTCTACCTGTTCATGACATTTTTTTATATGAACATTAGAGCAACCTGATAGTTTTCTGGGTTTAATCATATTAGGCATGTAGAGAGAGTCATTCGGCTTTTGAATGCAGTGTGGACTTTACAACCTATTTCCTCATTCCAAAATGAATATTTTTCTAAGTAGTGTGTCTCAGATTGGCTCCTAATTTTTCTAGGTGCATATAGCTGGGTGATAGATGTGAGGATAGGGATTGCAGCCAAGAAGTTTCTCTCCAGCCGGGGTACTCTGTTTAGCAAGTGTCATGATTTACAGAGTGGTATGTAGACCAAAGCCCATAACTGTGGTTATCACAAATGAAATAAACCTGTAGCTCATAGGTTAAGAATCTGTAGTAACATCTGCTTTAATACTTTGGAGGGGTGGGGTAGAACAGCAGATAAAACCTAGCTCTGAGTCTGATCAACATGAATTAAGTCTTGGATCTTCCACTGAATAAATATGTGACCTTGGAAACTTTCTAAACCTCTTTCCTCACCTATTAAATGAGCATGGTAATAGTTCCTTCCTCATTGTATTACTGCAAGAATTGATGATGTAATGCATATGACTCCTTCAGCTCTGTTCCTGGCCCACAGTAAACAATAAATGTTACTTGTAATTATTTGTTTCATGAACAAATGGGAAGTACTTTCTAGGAACAACAATTAATATAATATATAGTCCAAGACTTATTTTGAAAAAAAAAACCCCGTGTATATGGGAATCATATTTTTATATTTTATATCTGTGACCTAATATTATTTTATTTTTGTTGTTTTATAGTAAAAAAATTTTTCTCTTGAGGTATCGAATAATGTAATGTAATGTAACATAATAATCGTATTATGTTTCGGTATTAAATGCTGTGGCAAGAAACCTGAAGGTGGAAAATCCTCCTGGAATTTAGCATTTGCTGCAAACAGCAAAATAATTTCATAGAGTAGGCATTTTAAAATGACTCACAATTCAGTCACTGCGGCATTGCAGATATGCTTAGGGCACTCTGCCAGGGGCACAGCTTTCAGGAAGGATGAGGAGTGAGGCATCTCAAGGTTGTGGGAAGGGGGAAAAGAGCACGATATTAATCACACCACGATGCCCTTCTAAAGAACTGAGCAGGAATTCCAGATGTATAGATTTCAGTCATGCCTTTCAACTCTTAATAAGTTGTCTATCTGATTTGTAAACATACAAACCATTGTGGTATTTGGGTTAAATACAAGGCAGTTTAGTCCTGGGGCTTTTATTCTCCCCATGTGTAAATCGTTTTAACAGTATGCAAGTAATTCCATACTTGAAACTCCCAGAGAAAATATTTCCACGTCTATCTCTGTACATCACCACCAATCATAATAAATAGCTTCGGCAGAGTGTGCCAGAAGTGCCTGCCCCACACCTTCTTCAAGAGAGCGAGGCAGTATAGCCTAGCAAGGAGGATGTTTGATGAAAGTCATCAAACGTGGATCTCACTGCTCATAGGTAAATTATGTTCCTTTTCATGCCACCATTTTCTCTTTAGTCAGATATTCTATCACAAGAAAAATTATCACAGTTATGCAAGTATCCTGAAGCCTAAAAAAAGTTTATCATCATTATTACATGAAGGTTTAAAAGTCAGACTTTTTAACCAAGCCAGAGGGGCAGTGTGACTGTAGCTGTATCTCTGGAGCAACTCTCCTTAGGAATTTTCATGGGGAGAATTCTGTCTCTTCCAGGATCAGATTTTGAGAGGAGTGTGGGAAGATGAGAAACTTAAAAAGCAGCCTGCATCCAGAGTGATCATCTTTACCAAGAGATTTTAGTCTGGTATTATGTCAGCTGGTTTAAATTTAGTCATGTTTTTCCACAATCGCTGGGATCACAAAATTTGCATCAGCCTAGTCCACAGCTGCCAACTATGCCCATTCCTCAAGGTCTCCTGGGAACTTTCCATTACTCACTTATGATGAGGGCAGGTGACTGCCACGTGATCCCTACTCAGTGCCCTCCCTCAGACTCATCTGAAAAGCAACAGTAAAGAAAGAGAATGAAGCACCCCAGTAGCTTTAATTTCTTTTAGTTTTCTAGTTCTTTTTTGACTTGACATTGCTCGCAGTATAAGTTCACTAGAATCCTGAAGCAAAAATGAATAGCGGTGGTGTTCAGCAGTAGTGTAAATTTGTCTTTGAATGTGGCTGAAGATTTGGAATAAAGCAGTAACAATTATTTTCATTTTAATAGTTTTTTAATAGTCTTTAATATTGCAGAGCAGAGCATCCTACTGACTTTAATGTCCTTAACTCTCTAGAAATATTATGAAGTTCCTACCTTATACTGTGAATGGTTATTCAGTGGTTTCAATTGAGTATTGAAATCTTTTCCAACTAAAGCTTTTCCAACTTGTAATGGAAACATACTTGTCTTTCTGTATTTGATGCATTTTTATTTTATTCATAGTTCACTAAAGGTCTTTTCTTTTTTTCACAGTCTGACAGCAATGCAAGCTTCCTTCGCGCTGCCAGAGCAGGCAACCTGGACAAAGTAGTGGAATATCTGAAGGGGGGCATAGACATCAACACCTGCAATCAGGTGAGAGCATGGCAGCTGGCCCTGTGTTGTACAGTGAAGAAACACGCATTATCTAGATATACCCTAGGAGCCCAAGGTTATTTTTTGTCTTTATTGAATTTACTAAAATATTAATGACTCATACTTAAGAAACCCTACTTTTGCCCCCTTACCAACTTTTCAAGTATCAGATGTTTGTATCTAGAGGTAATATTGCTGGCAAAGTAGAGAGATCCAAAATGACTAAAAATTTACATTTGAATGTAAATTTTGTCTGTGAAATGTTCTGGACCATCCTTAGCTGGTATGTTGACCAAGAATGATGTTTTACTTCTCATTTATCATCAACTAGTAATCCAGACTGTGGCTTCTTTTCTTCTCTGCTATGTGTCTTTTCCTCATGGGTAACTGATTGTTACAATTTGGGATAGAGAAATAAGAGGATAAAATTAAAAATTACTCCCCCTTCTTTCTCCTAATTAGCTTTAAAATATGTTTTATATTGAGAAGAGTTTGGAACTATTGGTTTAAATGAAGTGTTTGGATTATTCATTCATCACATCCATTCCATAAGGACTTTAGAGAATATTATACATTTTGGGTGTTATTTGGTCCAATGAATGTTGACATTTTTGTGCTATTTTTGACCAAGAATTTTATGCCATGAATTAAAGTGTCTAATGGACCCCCCCAGTATTTATGATAGTGTGCTGAATGTTGGGGTGTGTGTGTGTGTGTGTGTGTGTGCGTGTGAGTTGGACAAGGACCTGGCTGGGAAGTAAGTAATAATTCTAAGTTAGCAGGAGGTAAAATTTACTATTAGATTCTAAATAATCTACAGCATGCTTGTTTTTACATCCTGGTATATATTGAATCCAGTTAAGTTTAGCCCACAGGCCACCAAAATTAGTAAATCTCTCAAATACAACTTTTCAAAAACTTAATCTGGTATTGTTTCATCCCCAGACTTACACTCCTCCCAAATTCCTACCTGCTGAATTCCTCACCAATATGTCACTTCCAACCCACCTGTTTCCCATCACTGCTTCCCTGCTCTTCAGCTTAGCATCCTCTCTCGGTCCATGTTCTATGGCCAAATTCACATCGACTTATATCACTTCATGGTCACTTACGAGGTTTGTCATAACAGCCTCCTTAATTAGGCTTGTCACAACAGCCTCTTTAATTAGTCTCTGTCTTCAGTCTTGTCCACTCTGGTCAGTTATATACACTATGCTTTAAGTGATCTTTTAAAAAATAAACATATGATTATAGGACTTACCCTGTCCCTAAACTTCCCATGGTTACCAATGCTCAGATCAGTGAGGTACTTATATCAAAATCACTTGGAGGCTTTTGCAAAGGGTATAGGATTTCCCTTGCTCCTCTTAAAAGTTACTGGCATAGAAAGCATTGTCACTGATGGCAATGTTTCTCATCCTTTAGGGGAGTGTGTCTCTTATCATGAAAAGATGTTGAGAGTTACTTGTTGTTGGGAAACATATGCTTCTGTGGCTCTGAGCATCGCTGCAGATACTTTTGGAGATAATAAGAATGAAAGACCCTGGGACTACTCTTTGGCTAGGCCTTTTCTCAGGGTGGTGCTTCCAGTGGGCAACCTTGAGGGATTAGGCAGCAACTACCCCCAGACTAAAAGCAGGCTTGTGTGCATCCCCCATGGTCATTGTTCTTCTCCTTTAACACAACCCACATGTGCAGGCATCCATCATTGGTCACTGCGTCAACCCTGTTGGATATGGAGGGAGAAGGGCATAAAGAACCGGTGTGAGCAACATGCTGACACACAGCTACTGCTTTTGCCATGAATTATAAAGCCCTTTGTCTCTAACCCAGAAGACTTGTGTCTTCTACCAGCATCATGAAACAGTAACAGCTTAACTTTTTAGCTTGTATGTAAAATAAAATCCTGGAATTTACACTGACCTGAAGAGTAAGGCCAAATTACTTTACCTAGTATATAAAACCTTCATATGTTGTGTCTATGTTCCTTAGCCATCTTATTTTCCATTATGAATATTTTTATCATAAGTCTTTTGTGGGTTTTTTTTAACACATAATTTGAACTTTAAGTACATTAGTTACCTTACGAGAGAAGGAACATCCAAAAATCCCATATAGATATATGAACTTATTCCATAAAATACCTTTGAGGTTGAATATGGAAATATTTTATAATTTAGACATGATACCATAGATTTCTTTAAGTAGATTAAATACATTCTCCAAATTTTAATATCTATTCATTAGTTTTCTAAATTTGTGATATGCTAATAAATAGGTAATGAAAGTATTAGTTCATCTAAACTTACTCTAAGGGGAGAAAAAGGAAACCCAAGGAAAATGAAGCTAATTTCATTTCAAACCAAGTTCACTTCACCCTAAAGTATAACAAGTATATTAATTGTATGAAAGGTCATAGGGTTATTTTAAGCAAGAATAATCTCTTAACAGTAAATACTTAATTCTTTTAAGATTTATAGACCAACTTAACTTCTTAAGTTAGCTCAAGAAGTTTCTACCAACCTAACATTTGTTTTGTAATGGACAGTCATACACTAACATGTCACTATAAAAAGGAAGAATTTTTTTTGTGTGAAAAAGCAACATGATGTCATGAAACCCACCCAAAATTTAGAGCCCTCAGACTCAAATTCAAGTTCCATCTCCACTTTTGAGAAATCATTTCAATTTGGAAAGTGGCATTTTTCTAATCTCTAAAACAGGATAACAATACATTCAATGCTTATGTTCCTGGGTTGCGATGTTAAATTATGAAATATGAAAGGGTTTTCCAAGGTGCATGTATTCTAATAGCAGTTACTGTATATAATTCAACAAGAATTCCAAAAATTAAAATTGACCTCCACACAAAGTAAAAAGATTGTTTCTCCTCAGTCACCTGAACTTACTAGGTATAAAGTATATGGTGTTGTCTGGTGTTGGTTCTTTGTTAATACTACTCAAGAATGTATAAATTAAATAGGGAGTAGGGAAATAAAGTGACTAATGATAACCAATTAACTACTGTGTGTCAGACTTTGTGCTGGGGAATTTACATGTGACATTTTAAAAATCAGCTGAGATAATGTACTATGAAGTAGGGACTAGCCTGAGTTCACAAATGCAGAGACTGAGCCCACAAGCAGTTAAGTGATGTCCCCGTGTCCAAGTTTTATCTAGTTTCTGAGTAGATATTTGGAGCTTCCTTCGAAGCATGCAGTGGTGGTATCCTTTATCATGAAGCTCAAAAGTTATTTTCAATCTACCATTGTTAATATAAAAAAAAATCTGTATTCATCCTTAGTTTAATATAATAGGTAGTAAAAGGAACTTTTAATTCAAAGAGCACTATCACCAGGATTACTACTAAAAGTCAAATAAAATACAAAACAGAAAATAATTTCCAAATACCCAAGAGGGCAAAAGAGGCAACTGTTCAAAATATTGCTTTTTCTAAATGTGTTGTACTAAAGCTAATATGGCATACAAAAGAAGAGACAAAAATGTATCCTCTATTTTGCTTCTAAGCCTGAGTTTCTGGGGAGCATTATGACATGTACCATATGAACCAGGACTTTCTGTACCCTGTTGTATTTCTTAATGAAAGGCAATCTGGGCTGCACCAGCTTTCCAAAAATATCACTTGTGTTGGTGTGCTAAAATTTCTTAAACTGAAATTTGAATAAAAATTTTTTGTTTATAAAATTGGTCACATAACTACCATGAGAACTTTGAAATTTAATTCAAAAATATCATTTAGCTTCTAATTATTTAAAGATATGAGAAAAATTTATAAATTTGGCACAAGATAATACTCTTAAAGAAAACTTTGAGTTTTTGTTTTTCTTTTTCTAATGATTACAAATATGATTGTTAACTTTTATTTTCTTTAAAAGATTAAACTAGTCATTTATTTACCTTATTACTTCTTGTACATTTAGAAAAGAGAATAAATTTTAGCATTCACTTCAGTTCTGAAACCCATAAATACTTACACTCTCTTATCTATTTAGTAATTGTGGATGATCTGATACTGTCACAAATGAGGATAATATCCAGACATTTAGAAGACTCTGTAAATTTTTATAAAAATTTATAGCCAGTTACAAGTCAATAAAAGCCCAAGGAGGTTCAAATAATTTCACCATGTATAAAATTTATTGGTTTCACTGCATTGACTTCAAAATGAAGGGCTATCACTTAGCATTTATTGGACACAAACCTAGATATGACACCAGTGATTAGCAGTTTTTAAAATGTCCTAATTTTTGGTCTTGACCTTTTACCACTAAGGTGTAAAGGTGCACAATTATCAGTTAAATTCTGTTTCCTTTTTCAAAAACAGAAGGTCAAAGCACCATTTTCAACAATATTTAGCAACAATATTAATGTTCCTAAAATACCAGGCCTTTAGCAACAAGAAGGTACAACCAAGAATGACTTTAGCATATTTTCACATAGCATACTCAAACCATAAAGCATTTTTGGAAATCAAGTTAAAAATGTGGCTGGTGTAATCCAAATTCTCTTCTTTTTCCCACTTACCAGCCAAGAAAACCTGGGCAATCAACTTCTCCAGGCGTGAGTTTTCTCAAGTGTAATGATCATAACAACACTGAAGTCCTAGGGTTGTTGTAATGATTAAATGGGATGTTTGCAAAATGCTTAGCAGAGCAAGCACTCAATAAATAATAATATCAATAAATAATCCACATCATAATAATGTTATTTTTTGATATTGATTCTCAATAGAAACTTTAGAAAAAGTGGTATTGATTCTTATAGGCAGGACAAAACATAAGCAGTATTACCATAGCCTGTGTCACCAAGTAGGAAAGACAATGTTTAGTAGCAATTTGGTAACAGTTACTATTTATCTGGATTGCATTAAACTAAAATCTTTTTATGGAACTAAAATTTTTTTTATGAATGCCATTTGGATCTATCTGGTTTGAACTTCTCTTTAAAAATGCCAAAAACAGTTCTATTAGCCTGGGACTTGATAAAGCCAACAAAAAAATGAATAGGAGAGAATTGAGTTTGTGGAATTAGTGGAACTTGGAATGAACTACATATATACAGTTTTCTAACCAGTTAAATTAAGGCGCAAATATGAGGGTACGTTAAAAAGTTCATGGAAAGATTCGTATCATCTTTCAATTACATTTTTCCATGAACTTTTTGAAGCACTCGCATATATGCACAAATAATATAGCTATGCACCTATGTGCTTATTATTGAGCTCACGTTTATGAAAAGCAAAGGGTGATGCTTCTGTCTGGTTCTGGTTGTGTTTGTCCTTTTATTTTTGTATTCTATGACATTCTGTAATCTCTTCGGTGTAGTAATGCTGGTCCTTACTGTATACTGGGTAGGGCCCATTCAGGTTGGAATTGAATAATGTCCATCTAATATTTCAAATACTTAGAATGTTCAGTTTCAGTGTTGATATTTGTTCAATGCAAAGTATTTTCAGCAGAGATTTTTCACCAAGTACTTGTCCATTGCTCTAAAAAGTTTTGTTCTTATTTGCAACTACACAGATTTATGAAGATGTTTGAAATGTGACTCTTCTTTCATTTAAAATATGCCAGGTGTAGCTTCATGCAAGTTATTTCTGTGACTGTCTTCTTAAGTATTCTGCTGCGGTGGTTTAGATTGGAACAGAGCACTTTGTATTCTGGGAATTCTCTTGAACACTCTCTCTCTGACTAAAAAACATGGATTTTAATGCATGACTCCAGGCAGGCAACCACTCAGCTCTCCTTAATGCATCACAGATATTATAATCTCAGAATTCTTTTCTGCCAATCTGGACTCAGGCTCATTTATTCACCTGTTGTTCAAACATGTGTGCTTGCTATGTGGCAGGCACTGTCTTAGGTGCTACAGACAGAGAAGTGCAGAGAGAGGCAAAAGCCCTGCTCTTCAATAGCTTACAATTTACCACCCGAGAGCATAGAGACAATCACCAAGGAAAAAAGCAAGGTATGTGGAAAGAGAGAAGGCAGTAAATTATGGGAAGAAAAATATAGCAGAGGGAGAAAAAGGGGGGCCATGTGTCATCTTAGACAGGATGGTCAGAAGACCCAAAGGAGTTGAGCAAGGAGGCCATGCACTATTTGGAAAGAGCACTTTTAGAAGGCTACTCAAGTGAGAGAACCCCACAGAAGGAGCATGTCTGGCATGTTCAAGGAGTGGCAAAGAGGCAAGCTGCATGGAGTGGATGAGAGAAGAGTAGTGGAGAACAGAAAGCAGCATCAGGTCGTGTAAGACCTTGTAGGCTATTTTAAGAACGTTGGCTTTTATTTTGAATGAGAAGAGAAGCGATTAGAGAGTTTTTAGCAGTGATATGGCATAAACTGACTTAAGTTTTGATAGTAACACTCTGACTGAAAGGGAACAAGGACAGGAGGAAACATTTTTGTGATACTCTAGGTGAGAGACTAGGGCAACAGGCAGGAGATATAGTGAGAAGTGGTTGGATTCTGGATATGTTTTAAAGATAGAGCTGATTTTCTGGATGGATTTAATGTAGGAGGAAAATGAAGGAGAGGATTCGGGGTGGAGGTTGGGGTCACAATGGGAAGGAGGAGAGTTGAAGTTTCATTAACTGAGATGAAGAAGACTGTGTGATGAGCAGGTTTGAAGGAATAATCAGGAAGTCAGTTTCAAACATATTATGTCTTATTCATCTATGTGATATCTACGATATTGAGTCGGCAGTTGGATATATGAGTCTGGGGTCCAGAAAAGAGATTTTGGCCAGAGACATAAATTTCAGTGCATTCTGTGTACAGATAGTATTCAAAACCATAAAACTGGGAACGTCACCTGAAGAGTGAGTGTTTATAAAAACTAGAAGAGGTTCAAGGGCTGAGCCTTGGGGCACTCCCACTTTTAGAAGTCAGAAAGCTGAGAAGGAGCCAATAAGGAGAAGGGGGAAATATCCAGAAATGTAGGAGGAAAACCTGGAGAGTGTGGTGTCTTGGAAGCCCCTGGAGAAATTATTTTCAGGTGGATGAAATAATCAACTCTGTAAAATGCTCTTGATCAAGTAAGCTGAAGAACTGAACAATAGACTTAGTAATGTGCTGGGACCTGGTGACTTGATGAAAGCAATGTCAGTGGAGTGTTGGGGTAAAAGCTGGACCGGAACTCATTTGATGGGTGGTGGGGAGACTGAATACTCCTTCAAGGACTTTCTACGAAGAGAAGAAAACAAGAAAGGTAGCTGGAAGAGAAAGTGGGATTAAGAGAGGCTTTTCTTTTAAATATTAAAAGAATGGTAGCATTTTTGTTTCACTGATGGAAAAAAAATCAGTAGGGAAGTGTTGCTTTGCCTCCCACAGATTTGTCAACCCTCTTACCCTGGGTGACAGAGCCACAAAAAGAATTACTCAAAGCCCATCTCTTCTGAACAATGAGAGACCCTGAAGGGGTTAATCTCCCAGAACCCTCAAGAGAGAGGCATTCCTTACTTTGGGAAATTAACCACAAACTGGGGTTCTTGCCCCACATTTATTCTTCAGACCAGGAAGTTACAGGAAAAGAACTAGGTGGGGGTTTTGCTAAGTATAGTTTAACAAGTTTAACAATAGAGACTGGTAACATCAGTAAAACAAGCAAAGTGACATTCCATAATGCATTTTGCAAAAGGTTAAGTTGATCCACCAACAAAAGCTTGATCTTAGCAAACACTGTTTTTCCCTACAGCAATTTTGCAGTATCTTTACATATCAGTCAGTAACTTGTCTGTCCTTGAGCCAGCAACCTTGCTGTGTTACAATTCTTTATCTTACAACAGAGACTAGCCTGGGGAAAGTTTCCTGTCTTTTGCAAGGTTAACATTTGTATATGTAATTTCAAAAGGTTAGGCTAAGCCTGAAACTACGAGAAGCTAGGCCCTGTGAAATATATTTTCTTTATAATATACTCCACAGAGAAGGAAAAATCAATGATTCAAGAGAGAAAAGGGAGAATTACTGGATGGTGTTCTTGAGTAAGTGGGGGGATGGGGTCTGGTGCACAAGTGGAGGGGTTGGCCTTTGCTAGGAGCATGGATAATTCGGGTAAAGAAAGTGTATAGGGTAAAAGAGTAGGAAGTAGTGTGGGTGTAGTTCTGGGAGCCAGATGTGGGGTGGAAGTTCTCTTTTAATTGCTTCTATTGTTTCAGTGAAATATGAGTCAAGCCTATCAGTTTGAGAGAGAAAATGGGAGAGGAGATGATGGGGGCTGAGGAAAGAGAAGGAGTGAAATAATAATCTAGGAGAGTAAGAGAGTGATTTAGGGTAACAGAGTATAATTGCCAGGGAGCATTAAGGAACTGCTTGAGGATCATGATCAGGAATTTAAAGTGAATCCAGGTAGTATGTATGTGTGTTCCACAGCCACATTCAGGCATGGGATCAGATGGAGCATTGAATATAACCAGGAATGTGGTTTAGCTAAACATGTGTGGCAAAGCTAGACAAACACAAATGAGCTGAGAATGTGTACAAGGGAATAAATAAGATGATTATAAATCATAAATGCATAGAATTTATGCTGAGTGATGAGAGAAAAGTGTTAAAGTGAATAGACTCTAGGTCTTAAGGGTGGAAGGATTGTTGGAGTTGGATGAGTACACTGTCAAGAGAGTAAGTGGTGGTAAGAGGGTTGGATGCTTGAGATTGAGATCATGGAGGGAGGTTATAATTATTGCAAAGGACAATGTCTAGAATATGACTATGGAAGTGAGTGGATGAGGTAGAGAAAAGGACAAGTTCTTGGCAGATCAGAATTCAGGAACCTGAAAGTACAGAGCTTTGGAAAAGTCATCTAATTGTATGTTGGGGAACGTGGCAGTGAACTAGAAGTTAAAATCTTCAAGGGATGAGGGATGGGATCTAGAGGATACAGGATGATGACTTCTGGAGGTTTGTGAAGAAGGAGGAGAAAAAATATCTTGGAAGAGCACTGAGGGGCAAGGAGCACAAATACAGCTCAGTGATTAATAGGAACATGGAGGGTAATTATCCATTGCTTGAGCAGTCTTCAGAGAAGCAGTGACTTCTGGTTTCAGTTAGAGAAAGAAAGTTAAGAGGAATGTTCAGAGAAGAGATCTAGCACACAAGAGGTGTTACTAATGACTACAGTCATGTGTTCTAAAGGACTTAGTGTAAGCATTTCAGGAAATAGAAAGTGACAAGAAATAGAGCCAGAAAGTGGGGTATACAGAGGCATACAGAGGTAACATTTGGAGAAATGAGGGTTGACCTAGTGACTGGCATAAATAGAGACAGAGGGTATAATAAGTTTAGTCCAGATAGTCCCAAGCAGATGGTGACAGAGAGGTTTTAGGAATTGCCTGGAGGAAGAGGTGGGAGGACTCTAGCCAGGAACCCGTAAAGTTGTGAGATCCTGTCTTGATTTCTGCTGTTGGAGGTCAACAGAAGGAAGATCTTAACCCAAATGTGTACTCAACACAACTTCTCAGGTGTACACTATAGCAGGTGGTGTGTGAGATGAGGTGAAGCTGCCATTCCTGCTTAAGCATTTTTCTTCTTGATTATTTTCTTTGTGCCTCTAAGAATCATCCAACCCCTTTTGTAATAGCTGAGGTTTTGTCCACTCATTTTCTAACATTCTGTTTCTTTTGCCGACTGCTTATTCTAAAATCTCTTTCCTCTCTCTAGAGAAGTTTTCCAGTCCTTTCCCATCCATCCCTCCCTGCCCGCTTGGGTTTCTGTGTGTGTTTTGATGATTATAAAAAAGTAATCCAAATACTAGGATCTCTAGTCTTTTTAAGGCCTTTTATCTTCTGGAGTAAGGGGCAGAAAAGAAAAGGGAAATCTGTTTCCAAAGGGTAACTTCTTCAAATTGAGAGTTCTTATTCTTAAAAATGAAGGAAATGGATGTATAGATGAGAATCTGGCAGTTCAGTATTAAGAAGTGGTTGTCAGTTTGATGTTGGCATGATCAGAAGCTACCTGTCTGTTAATAAACCCATGTATGTATAGATGCGTAACTTGATGTAAGCAATTATTTTTAGTTCCATACTCAGTTCTTTTTTAGCCTTTTCCCTCAGAAATGAAAGGTCTTCAGGGTAGGATGAGAAAGTTCAAAATGCAGATGAGCAAGAATTCATAAGAGCACAGCTTGGAGCATAAGGGAACACCAAAAAAGCGTCATCACTAAAAAGAAGAAAGTTCTTTGTGCAGGGTGGAGTGGGCAGTGGAGACAGCCTGAAATGAATGCCAGCACCTTAGTGGGTATGCATAGTCATTGCTGAGGTGAGGGAAGAGTGTCACTGCCCTCGGGAATGAAGTTTACTAGAGAACTTATGGTGTAATATCTCCTTTGAGGAATAAGAGAAGACAGCAGTTATGCCCACGGAATGCAGAGGAGGGAAGCTGAGAGAGAAAGAAGCAATTTATCAGGGAGTTGAGAATACAGTTTCTCATCCGAAACAACCACCAAAAGTTTTTCAAGAGATTTGTTATTCAAGTTCCCTTACAATTATTAGTTTGGAGACCAAACTAGTGATGGTCACTACAGACCTTTTTAACAAGTCTGCTTTTAGTGAGATTTTTGTGTCTGTAAAGAAGGCACATGATTCTTATTAACCAATTGCACCCGCAGCTAAAAATTTAGCAATATGCAGAAAGGAACTATATTAGACCATTTCTGTTGCTTATAACACAATATTCAGAACTAACTGATTTATAAGAAAACAAAATTTATTGCTTACAGTTTCAAAGGCTAGACGGTCCAAAGTTCTGGGAACACAGCTGGTGAAGGCCTTGGTAGTAGCAACAGTGACCAAGGTCTCACATTGCAAGATGGTTGAAGCAGAGAGAACAGACAGAGTAAGAGAGACAGACTCTTTGTGTTCCCCTTTCAAAGCCCTCCAAACCACGCCCATGACCACCATTTTTAATCCATTCACTACCCGTGGTCCTAGAATCCAGTCACCCTTTCGAGGTACCAGCTTTCAATTACCTTACTAGGATTTCCCACCCTCAACAGTTACAATAGGGATTAAGCTTCTAACATATGAAACTTGGGGGAAAACAATTCAGGTTTCAGTGAGTTGTGGGGGGACATACTTCAATCCACTACAGGAACGTAAATCCCATGAACTGGGAACTTGGAACATTAACAACACTGGAAAATTAAGGGGTTTAAAAAGAAAGTTTTGTGCAGTATACCAATATAACTGTGGTTAAAATTAAATTTAGTGGGAAGGGAGGCTAGCTCTGACTTACGTTAACCAACTCACAAAGAATGATATATAAACTAGAATTTACAAACTGGAATTTAAGCTTCAGTGTTATGGAGTGAAAAGAGCATGTTGTTGGAAGGAATAAGATCCAGGATTGACATGTAATAGTTTCCAATTAATATCGGAGAAGTGAACAACTGAATGAGCACTGGACATTGGGCCAGCCACTTAAATCATTCTGAGTCTCAAATTACCTATTTGTGAAGTAGAAAATAATAATACATATGATATCAAATAATAATTGTCTTTACTTCATGCCTACTACGTGCTCATCACTGTGCTACACATTATATCCATATAATTTTCACAGTGTACTCCTATTGGGGCCTCAAATGATGTATATGAAAACCCACTGTGTTGTGCATACTCACTTAGGAGACTGAATTGTAGCTCTGATGGTTGTAGTTAGATAGAATTTAACTAATAAAAAATTGAACTAGATACAAATGATGATTTCACCCATACTAGAGTGGCTGAATGAACATATTTTGGACAAGTATTAACAAGTTTAATTCTTCTGACGTTTGCTAAAAAAATTCTTAATCAAAATTGTCGTTATTTCTTTCAGACAATTTGTAGTCCTGTGAGACACAGTAAAGCATCTAATACTTAGGAGGTTCTACTCATGCCTCCATACATATCCACCCTGCTATCTAGATGGAAAAACGCAACTTTTATCAGTTTTTATTTACAAACCATCTCTTATGGAAGTATTTCTTCTACTTAGAGAGGGAGACTTTTCTTGGACCCCAGAGAATGCATTTGTGTGCCTCCATTTGAGAAATACTGCATTAAAATTTGAGTGTTCCCTTTAAGTGATCCCCTTAAATCAATACAATTCTAAACATGATCAAGAACAAGAAATTACTAGGTGATACTTAATTAAATGTGATTATCCAATGTTCCAAATACACTTCTATTAATGTTTTTTATATTGGTACTAAAATTAAAATGAAAAATTAACAAATTCTCATAGAGCTCTGAGATTTTTAAGGACATATTCATAGATTCCAGGCTGACAAAGGCCATTTTAGAATAAGTGCTTCATTCAGGTCTAATTTTCTCTTATATATCTTAATAGTAACAGCTTTAGCCTCAGAGAATGAACCTCTCCTGATTGTGTTTCCAAAGGCTAGATGGACATATTTGTACCTGACTTGTCAATGCACTGATGACATTTAGTGCAAACTCCTGTTTACCTCCACACTGTGCATCCTATTGATTAGTTCATCCATAAAAATACCTTTTTCTGGTGCCAGGTACTAAGTTAGGTGTAGAGATTACCAACATGAATAGTACTGGATTACTGCTCATGAGAAGTCTTGTTGGGAAGATAAACAGGAAGCACACAAATACAATAAACAGGTGAAGAGAACCAAATTTTGTGATTGCTCAGAGGATGAAGTGACTGAGCCAGCTTATGTGTCTCAAACAAACCTGAAATTGATACCAAATGCAATTTATAGGAATCATTTTATAACGATAGAAAACAGAGTGATGGTGTGTTCTTTGGAAGACTCCTGGAAGCTAACTTATGTTGTTTAATGGCTCCCTCCTCTCTTTTCCCATATTCTTTTACATTCCAGCAAGCCAAATCTGGCTTGTTTTTAGTCAGAAGTGTAGAGTATGGGAAGAAGATTAGAAGTTATTCTCTAATAATATGTCCAGACTTTTCTATGGATATCTCGAAATATAGACTTGGTTCCTAACACAATGTTTGGCATGCAATAAATGTTCAATAACTGTTTTAATGTGTGAATACTTAATACTCAGTTATTATTATTTATTGGACGTAATCTATCCCCAGTCTGTATTAATTTGAAAACTCTGTGTCACGTTTTTATCCGAGTTTAATATTTCGTCAAACATGTTTCTTCACTTGTGCCTCATTAGAAGTAGGGGGATAGGGCACATACAGGAATTAGCTGTGGAACCCCTTGAGCTCTGTTTTCCTCTCTTGCCTTATTCTCTATGACATCCTACCAGCTTCCCTCTCTCACTCGTCTCACTTTTGCTCCACTGGAAATTCTCTCGTTTCATTTTTAAAAAGTTACTGGTTGATTCTGATTTATACTCCTTCCTCTGCTACCAACCTTGATAAATTCTGTTTGAGGGAGAAAATCCATGCTTTTAATGCCCTCTTTAAAGATGGGTTAATTGAAATATTAAGTGATTGGTGATAAATATACAGAGACAGGACAAGTCTTTTGGACAGTACTGTCAAAAACTTCTGGAAATTATACTCTTGTTATTTATCATCAGAACTTAGAACCACAGAATTTCTTTTTTTTTTATTATTTTTTTATTTTGTCAATATACAATGTAGTTGATTATTATGGCCCATCACCGAAACCTCCCTCTCTCCTCCCTCTCCCCCCACCCACCCAGGCATGTCCTTTCCATTTGCTTGTTGTAGGAACTTCAAAAAAAAAAAAATTGTGGTTGTTATATCTTCCTCCCCACCCCCCCGGTTTGTGTGTGTGTGTGTGTGTGTGTGTGTGTGTGTGTGTGTGTATGTGAGTGAATTAATTAAT
>NW_007726113.1:1501840-1502206 GCF_000696425.1 Galeopterus variegatus | reverse complement strand
CTCTTTTTGGATGTTTGTTCATTTTGGCAGGGAGTTTCACTCGGGTCTTGGACCTCTGCGGTGTTCCTCCACTCTTTTCAGCTATAACTCTACTACGCTGCTGGTTTCCACTCTGCCGGTCCCACAATGTATGTGTGTTCTGCTCCTCGCTATCTGTGTGTTTTCCCACTCTGTGTGCACTAGGTAGGGCTGTTCAGCCTTTGAAAGGGGGCCCGCAGGGTGTGTAATTTTTTTTTTCCCGAGACTCCGCCTCCTTTTGCCGGACCCCTCCCCACTGTGTGCGCTCAGTACAGGGCTTAGGCGTATCTTCTACAATCCTCGTCTATCAGCTGGGACATCAAAGCTGTGCCCTGCCCCGCCCTGCCC
>NW_007726113.1:1491027-1501391 GCF_000696425.1 Galeopterus variegatus | reverse complement strand
AGTTTGGGGTTCTTCCGAACTGAGGGCCACGGAGATGGTATCTGCCTCCAGGAAACAGGGGGTTTACCTGGGGCTGAAGCCCAGGGTGTGGTGGAGTGACAGTCTGGGCAGGCTCCACTTCCCAGCCCTCCCGACGCTGGCAGGGGGCTCCCCCCGCCACCAGCCCCGTCAGAGATCTGCGGGGAGAGTGGGATTTTAGGCCGGTCCACAGGCCCCGGGGGGCCCTGCGTCGAGGTACGCAAGTGGCCTGTCTCAGTGAGGAGCCGCGCCAAGCCAAGGGACTGTCTCCGCCCCCACCCGAGTAAATGGAGGCAGTGCTGTTGCTGTGGCCTAGCCTGGTGTGGTAGGCAGGAGCCAGGCGGGTGGGAGCCGGGCGGGCGGAAGCCAGATGGGCTTTGCCCCACAAGTGGGGCTGGACTGGGGGTGACTCACAGAGCTCACAGAGTTGGGCCAGTCTGGCTCCTTCCACTCCGTTTCTGTGTCGTCTCTGCTGACTTCCTTGGCCTTTGTTGCCTTGGGCTGCTCGCTCGATCCCGGAGCGTGGCTTGGGCGCTCTCAGGAATCTTCTTTTGTGACAGCCCAAAAACCTCGAATATGTAGTTGCTTTTTCATCGTTGTAGGTTAGTTGTTCAAAGATTTATTCGTTTTTTGTTGCTCTTGGAAATGCAAATAGTACTCTGGCATCACAGCGTACACTTCTCAGGGTCGTGCTGTCTCCTGGCACGGCCGCTCCAGACCCGTCACCATCTTGAGTCCTCTACAGAATTTCTTACCATAAGAAATTAAGCGATCAATCATTCTAACACCTTTCCTCTATTTTTACTTTTTAAGTGAAAACTAGCTAAGCTTGGCATGAATATAACACCATAACATTAACTAATTCATTTTAATGTTCCTTTCTTATTTTGACACTTTGGGACATTATAAGTCTAGAAGCCTAAAAGAAATAATTTTCCGAGACTGAGATATTTCCTATTCCAATAATGAGAAGTTGAAGTCTAGGAAATAGGATTATAATACATCATCCATAGATTTGTGTGTGTGTGTGTGTGTGTGTGTGTGGAGGGGAGGATTGAGTGCCGTTTCTGAGCTTTAATTACCAGGTAGCTTATAACTTGTAATGTCCAATTCAGGGTTAAATGAATTAATGCAGTTAAGCATCTAGAAATGGGCCTGACACATCAGAATACTCTCTAATAAGTTTTAGCTATTACTTAAATAATTTACTATTCACTTTAAAATTTAATGTTCAAATCCTTTTAAACCATGAGTATTATAATAAACAGCTCAAATAATTTTCTTTTGGCTTTATATAGATGTTTTTGCTTTAGCACATGTTGAGTCTACTACTGAAGAAATAATTTATCTATAATTTCTCATAAGAATTAATTTAACCAAAGAAATGAGGCCATGTGAAAATAGCACTTAAATTAGGAGAGTTAAAACTTTCAGTAGTAAAGTAGCAGCTCTTTGATTTATTGACAAGGGTGACTACTAGTGGACCAGGCACATTTTACCCATCTGCTTCCTAGGTTTCAGTGGAATTCAAAATACTTTTTAAAATAAATCATTTCTGCATAAATTAATATTTTTGCTAGCCCAGGTAAACATTATATGTTGGATTCAAAAATGCTCAATTCAACTCATCACATTTCACAAAATGTCAGTGATAGAAAATAAACAGGAGTGTGGAAGGAGAGAGTTGGGAATATATAAATTTATTTCTTCTTGCATCTAAGCAGGAAACAATAATACCTTATATTTGTGTATTACTTTATAGATTCCAAATAGTATTAACATACATTATTTTATACTCTCTTTTAAATAACTATCTGAATTAGGCAGAATGGAACACTTCCCCTTTTTGCTAATGAGAAAAGAGTAAATCATATTCTTAGTAATGGGGAGACAGAACAGGAACCCAGGTTTTCCGTTGCCTGATGTGTGTGTTCTACCGTAGGACACACTCCCTCTTGGAGTCCCAAATGCAGATGTGGTTTGAGTGACACATCAGTATTCTCAAAATGAAGAGTTCCACTTCATCCCATTGTCAGTCCTCTTATTTATGTCACAGCACTCATCTAAAATGAGAATTATTAAGTTCAAAAAATTCAAATAAGCATACCATAAAACCCATTCCTAATTGTCTATTATCCTCTCTTAAAATGATCTCTGCGAGTGCCAACTTTATATTTATTGGGTCTGAAATGACACCTAGTTTCCCTGAGACAACCTCATATTTCAGGTCTTGTCTAAGCCTTTTTAGTTTTTTCGCAATCCAGAGCACATATGTTTGTATGCACACTCACACACCTGTTTGTGTGTATGTGTGTATGAAAAGTTTCATCCAAAAGAAAAAAATCAACACTCGCCATCTACAGTGTACTCCATTGTTCGTTTATTTTGCTTCATGGTTTGAAATTTGCTGATTGGCAATCCATTAAATTGACTTTGTGACCCATTTATGCATCATGTCCTACAGTTTGAAACACTGGCTTAGAGCTTAATTATTTTAGCTCAAAAAGCATGGGTTTGGGAGTCAGATAGATCTGAATTTGAGTTTTTTGTTCTTCCTTTTATTAGTCTAGGGATCTTTGAGGAAAATCACTTGACTTCTGAGAATTTTAGTGTCATCATTTGTAAAGTATAATGCAATGCAAAATATACTGTAATATAAGTAAAATGTAAAATATAATAGTGATATTGCTCATTAAGTTTATTCTTTCATGCATCAGACATTTATTTCTTGGCACCCATAACCGCTTCATCTCCCTTGATCTTAGTAAGACTTTAAAGAACAATTTTTAAAACTCTTTCTTCTCCCAGACTAATTCACCATAACATTTAATATTATTTTTTATAATTTGGGCATTATGTGATGAAAACATTTGATGTGGCTAGACAGGGAGAAAAGACCAGTGGCCAAAAAAGGAGCTACCAGCCATGGGTACCAGCTGGAACTCCACTGTGGATAAAATGGAGATCCAGAGTAAACTGTATAAAGTGTATGAAGACTTTATACAGTCTTTAATAAGACATTCTTATTCTAAGAGTTTTCCCTATGAAATGATCAGTGACCTACCAAATTCCAAGTCTTATCATAAATATTTTTAAATTGATGAAGGCTTAGCAAATACCTCATTAAAAATTCATTCGGGAAAGCCCTGAAGATTTGAGAATAACTGACTAATAAAACCAGTTTCCTCTTGGATCACCTATAATTTGACTTACTTTATAAAATCAGGCCTCTGGAGACCAGCCAAGGACAAAGTCAAATCAGTTAAATTGTGCCTGACAAAGATGGCAAATTGTTTTGCTCTTCCTAACCATTGTAACAACTGAATAAACCCTTAATTTAATCACAGTGAATTCATACTCTTAGTTTAGAGAAGCCACCATGGAAGAGGAGGGAAAGATGCAGATAAACTATGGATAGGTATAAAGGAGTGAGAATGGATGGAGAACATGTAAATAGGTCACTACTGTTTTTAGTTTGTTTTTTTTCCCCCTGGTATAGGTTATTCCTTTTGCCAACGTCATTTATGCTAATGGCAGATTGAAACTGTAAATAACATTTCGTAATTATTTTTACCTGTATGTATGGGCATTTAGTTCCTCTTGAGAAAAGTTCCCAGTTTAGGGGAGTCTCTTACACAGGAGCCCCATTCAGAGTGTGATGGGGGTTAGCGGGCCAAGTATCACTTTCCCTTGTTTGTTACTGCCCTTTGATGTGCATTGTTTCTCACCATCTCTTTCTTCTAAACTCTTTCAAGGACTCATATATTTTAGTTGTCTCTTTCCAAATATTTACATTTTAATACAATTAAAGAAGTTATATTAGTTGTACTTTTTTGATATGCATAAGACTTAGACTGGGGGACCCTTAGTTCAACATGTAAGGTTTGCAAAGCAGGGTAACCAGAGATCTGAAAATAGAATCATTGACAAGTATATGCTAAGGGATGATTGATTTTCAGTTGTTTAATAATAAATATTTATGGACTGTTTGGGAACATAAACTATGTCAGTTGTCCTTTGCTTTTCCTTAGAAACTAGCATCTAGGGCCGAGCCTGTGGCGCACTTGGGAGAGTGCGGCGCTGGGAGTGCAGCAGCCGTGGGTTCTGATCCTATATAGGGATGACCGGTGCACTCACTGGCTGAGCGCGGTGTGGCCGGTCTCAAAAAGGACAAAAAAAAAAAAAAAGAAAAAAAAAAGAAACTAGCATCTAGAACTGAGTATTTGATGGTACCTAGCAAATGCTTGTTGATTAACTAATGTTTGTACTGATTATGAATTTGCACTTAGGTGTAAAGTAGTTAAATGGACTATGATGCAAGCATTTAACCTTCATATAAGTTTAAATGTATCCTCTTGAATCTATTTCTCAACTTTCCTAAATGGATTACTCTTGTTTTTCTGTATGTGTCAGAAATGTAACTAACATTCAAATGGCTCTACGAAAATTTTTATTGGACATCTCTTCTACCTGGGTTTTCATCCATTAGTTTTACATGATCATAGAAAAGCAGTCAATGGGCAAAATATTTCATAAAATCAGCAAGAAAATTAGTGTATAAAGCTTATTGTTAATCTGATTGTAAACAAAATGTTACACTATTGCTTTATAAAAATTTGATAGGAGTGCTAAACAAAAAAGGTAACTGTTCTTTAGGATTTATTAAGGGACACATGGTAATTTCAAAGTAGAATTTTGATTTTTTTTTAACTACTTGTTATATTTAGCAATTTTAATGATATTATTTAGAAATTGCATTATTCTAAAATTGTAGTATCAAAGGTGATACCTTCCCTGGAACGCATGAATCCACAAAGCTCAATATCTTGCTCACAGTAAGAGCTTAATTAATATTTGTTGATTGTATCAAAAGACTCAATTTCATATTATTTTTATCAACATTAACTTACATAATGCAAAATCAAGGACATCAGTAATGGCCTAATTTGGTTGGTTCCCATTCAGTATGCAGCATAAATGAAGCAGATATTTAAGATGTTGCTAGAAATGAATCGATACTATTATGTTATAAAACTGATAGATATGTAGATTATTGTTAGAGTGAATCTATACCCTGATGCAGCTTCCTCAAGTTGTAATGTTAAACATTTTCCCTCAGAGGAGGGAGGGAGGTTTCGGTAATGGGCCATAATAATCAACCACATTGTACATTGACAAAATAAAATTAAATTAAAAATAAAAAAGAATAGGGAAAAATTTTTTTTTCCCTCATAAGTTTAGATTCCAATAGCAGTCTGTTAGATAGCAGATCTCCGTGCTGCACATCTGATCATACAGCACATCAGTGTCCTCTCGCTTTCCTCTAAATTTGCAGGTCTTCTAAGGAATATTAAGATTTTCTTGGTTCTCTGGCTCCAGATTCCTAATAAGATCATTTTACTGACTGACTGCAATCCAGCAGTCAGGACCAGTTGGAATTAAGAATGAATTATTGTTGTTACTATTAGGATTTAATGCTACAATGGAAGAAGGACAATTTCTATAACCTTCATATTTAGTGCTACTTTTTCTTTTTTTACATTTAGTGCATCATTCACAATCATTTTTGGATAAGTATCCTATTATAATAAAGTATATAAATTACTTATTTAACACAGGCAGAGAAACTATAATGTAAATCATTCCATATTCCATCCTGATATTCAAAAACAATTACAATTAGTGTCTGAGATTATTTATGAAATAACATTTTGTAGTGTGACTTGAGTCTATATGATATGTATAAAACAGTGCCTTTCAATTTGCATGTGGACAATTTTTAATTATTCAGTATTGAAATTAGAATATTGTCTGCGTAAAACAAATGGTATATGGAAGCTAATAATTGGCACCATGTGCCAGCTGCTAAACTGCGTTTTGTTTAAGCTTTACTACTGTGCCTAAAGACTAGAATCCTTGTTCTGAACATGAAGGAACTAATGTTTACTCCATGGGGAGGTAGCAATGTTTGGATTAATATGCATTTCTAATGACTAAAATCTATGTTCTTTCCATCTCATCATTCTGCCTCTGAAGAATATCATTTTAAGGGTATTTTATTTCAAATTTGGGAGCATATGAATCATCTCGTATGTCTAATTCTACTGATACTTAGGAAACCTAGTTTAGCCATGCCAACCTTTGTCAGTTACTAACCTCTTTGACCTCAGTTTCCTTATATGTATTAGACAACCAGATATCTAAAATCCCTTTTTGTTTTAAAATCGTACACAGCTGTAAGTTAACAATTTCTTAAAGATTATTAATTTATACATATTCATCTCCAGTAGACTTCTTTTTAGAGAGTTGTTATGAGGATAAAAAATAATATGGGTAAGGCAGTTAATGCAATGATTGGCACATAACTGGTGCTCATAAGCTTTTATCTATCGTCGTCATAATTTTTTATTGTCATCATAATCCCTACTGTTCGTAGATGAGACTGTTGGACACAGAGAGGTTAAATGATTTGCCCAAAGCCACACAGCTGGTTAGTAGCAGAACTTAAAGAAAATGAAAACACGGTTAGTCGATTACGTACAAATGAGAAACATTTATCCTTTCAACAACTTTAACAGAAAGATTTCCAGTCCTCTCTAATAAATGCAATGGCAAGGATATACTTTCAATGTCTTTTGGAAATGCTTTTACTGCATAGTTTTCTACAGGCATCTCAGACTGCTGCAATAAAATGAGTATCTCAATAAAGCAAGTCATATGAAGTTTTTTGTTTCCCAGCATGTAAAAAAATTATGTTTAAATTCTATTGTAGTCTACTAGGTGTGCAATAGCTAAAAAAAGAGCATACCTCAATTAAAAATAGTTTATTGCTAAAATATACTAACGATCATCTGTGCCTTCAGTGAGACATATATAACATAAGAATTTTCATTTTAAGCATTTCTAAACATTTGTTTAAAAATGTTTGCCCTGGAATTAATTACATTCACAATGCTGTGTAACCATTACCTCTGTCTATTTCCAAAACTTTTTTGTCACCCTACACATAAACTCTGTACCCATTAAGCATTAACGTCTCATTCTCCTCCCTTCTGCCTCCCGCCCCGGTTTCTGGTAACAGTAATCTACTTCTGCCTCTGAAAACTTTTTTCTTTTTAATTATTTTTTCTTAATTGACCCATGATAATTGTATATATTTATGAAGTACAGTTTGATGCTTGGGTACATTTACATGTGCAATGATCATATCAGGGTGTTTAGCATACCCATCACCTCAATCATTGTGTCACCTCTTTGTTTTGGGAAGATTCAATATCCTCTCAACTAGCTACTTGAAGTTACACAGAAATTTGTTGTTGGCTGTAGTCTCTCTGTATTTCTATGGAACACTAGATCTTATTCTTCCTATCTCTGCAATTTTATCTCCATTGACCACCCTTTCTCCATCCCCTCATCACCACCTCCCCAAGCAACCACTGTTCTACTCTCTACTTCTGTGAGACCATATTTTTTTTTTAGCTTCCACGTATGAGTGAGAACATGTGGTATTTCTCTTTCTGTGCCTGGCTTATTTCACTTAGCATTATTTTCTCCAAACATCCATGTTGCTGCAAATGGCAGAATTTCATTATTATCCACAGCTGAGTAGTATTCCATTGTGTATATATATCACATTTTCTTTATACAGTCATCCATTGGTGGACATTTATGTTGGTTCCAACTCTTGGCTATTGTGTATAGTACCATGATAAATATGGGAGTGCAGGTATCCCTTTGACATGATGATTTCCATTCCTTTAGGTATATACCCAGTAGTGGAATTGCTGGATCATATGGTAGTTCTATCTGTAGTTCTTGAGAAACTTCCACGCTGTTTTGCATAAAGGCTGCACCAATTTACAGTCTCACCAACGGTGTAGAAGGTTTCCTCTTTCTCCACATCTTTGTCAGCACTTATTATTCTGTGTCTTTTTGCTAATAGCCATTCTATCAGGGATAAGATGATATCTCATCGTGGTTTTGATTTGCAGTTCTCTGATTAGTGTTATTGAGCATTTTTTCATATACCTGTTGCCTTTTGTATGTCATCTTTTGAGAAATGTCTATTCAGATCATTTGCCCGTTTTTATGACCTATGGCTTTTTAATCACTGTATAAAAAGGACGTTCCTATCACATTTGTTAAAAAGCAACAAAATTTACTTAAAGTTCTATATGTTCCAAAAACAGGACAGAATTTTATTTTTGGCTGCACAATAAATGGTATAGAATCGCTCTCTTTTTTTTCCTCATTAGAAGAATATTTAGACATTTCTTAGTAAAAAAAAAAAAAAAAGTTTGCCTCTCTGAATCAAAACTACTGGAAATTCATCTCTTAGAACTTAATAGATTTAAGAAAAAAAGAAAAAAGAAAAATGAAGGGATTGGAGTCTGTGTATTCTTGGGTTATATGCTTGAATGGGATCAGCACACTCTCTCCCTCATCATTACGCCACTTCTGAGACCTTGTTTGTTTCTTCTCTCAGAATGGACTCAATGCTCTCCATCTGGCTGCCAAGGAAGGCCACGTGGGTCTGGTTCAGGAGCTGCTGGGAAGAGGGTCCTCTGTGGATTCTGCCACTAAGGTAATGCTCATGCTAGTAGAATTTATTTTCCTTAGGAAAGAAGAAATAATTTAAAGCTGCTTTTCCTGGTTGTATATTTCCAAGGTTTGCTGGAACACCAAGATTCCTAACCATGCTGAACTAAAATTGAAACCATAAACATTAAACTTAGCAGAGTTTGAATTGTTTTGTTTAAGGACTTACCAGACATGAGACTGAAGAAATCTGTAAACCTAGTTCCCAGTATTTTGTCTTTCCTTCTTTGATTCACATAGAGGACTAGATTAACGCAATCCTTTGTAGATAATAGCACCTATTTTCCTAAGGTTAATTCATTTTTTAAAAAATAAGTTGACGTGGTAAACTTCTCAATGGAAATGAACGATTAATTTTCATGCTTCAATTAAATTGATATATCCTTTAATGTATTCATTCAATTTGGCAAGAGAATATGCAGAATCCTTTATAATCTAATGGTAAAGAGATTTTGGATCACAGATTCAATTATTAGGGCAAAATTAGGTTTTATCAATATAATGTGTGTTTGTGAAGTAATTAGATTCATTTTTAAAGAAATGTACAAGTTACTTGGTATACCAGAAACTTGCTCCCTTGTTGATCCTTTTAAACTGTTGGGGATTCATCTCATAACAACAGACATTTAAAAAAATATTATCAGGGCCGGCCCGTGGCTCACTCGGTAGAGTGCGGTGCTGATAACACCAAGGCCACAGGTTCGGATCCTATATAGGGATGGCTGGTTTGCTCACTAGCTGAGCGTGGTGCTGACAACACCAAGCCAAGGGTTGAGATCCCCTTACCGGTCATCTTTTAGAAAAAAAAAATTAAAAAAAATAAAAAAATAAAAAATATTATCAATGGTGACAAATCTTTATCTTTTGAAGGTGAAACTTTTTTCAGAAATTAGTGTAGTCAGTCAGAGCCAAGCCAGTTGATCAGAGCTGGAGTGTGATAATATGGCTGGGGGAGATGCAGAGAAGTCAGACTATCAAGCCTCTGGACAAAAAAGAATGTGGGAATAAATTAGAAATATGGCAGCTAATGTGGATTTCCAACACCTCATGCATAACTGCCAAAATGTACATTGGTCCTGCTTATAGTATAGTAAACAGCAATTCTAGAAGAAATTTAAAAAACGAAAACAAACAGACACTGTCTGGCAATTACAAAGAAGTTAAAATATAAGTTCACTGTATGCAATAAATTCCTTACTTTGAACACAAAAGAGAATAAACATGTTGATTAATATTTCACTTGAGCACATCAAGTAAGTGTTGAACAAATATTTAAAGAATGTCAATTTGAATGTAGATGAAATTACTTGCCTTCTCTGAGTTTCCCATATTAATATAGTATGTTTATTAAACCTACCACCTTTCGGTTGCTTAAGAATTTATTATTGTTTTCATTTTTCCTTTTCTTTAAACTCTATTGATATTTTAAAATATAGGTTTACTTTATTTATTTATTTATTGTTTTTTTTATATTTTTTTTTGTCGATATACATTGTGGTTGATTATTGTTGCCCCTTACCAAAACCTCCCTCCCTCTTCCCTCTCCTCCCTCCCACCCAACAATGTCCTTTCTGTTTGCTTGTCGTATCAACTTCAAGTAATTGTAGTTGTTATATCTTCTTCCACCCGCCCCCCGGTTTTGTGTGTGTGTGTGTGTGTGTGTGTGTGTGTGTGTGTGTGTGTGAATTTATTTATTTATTTTTAGCTCCCACAAATAAGTGAGAACATGTAGTATTTCTCTTTCTGTG
>NW_007726113.1:1484910-1490027 GCF_000696425.1 Galeopterus variegatus | reverse complement strand
TCCTTTGGGTATATTCCCAGCAGTGGGATAGCTGGGTCATATGGTAGATCTATCTACAATTGTTTGAGGAACCTCCATACCATTTTCCATAGAGGCTGCACCATTTTGCAGTCCCACCAACAATGTATTAGAGTTCCTTTTTCTCCGCAACCTCGCCAGCATTTATCATTCAGAGTCTTTTGGATTTTAGCCATCCTAATTGGGGTGAAATGGTATCTCAGTGTGGTTTTGATTTGCATTTCCCGGATGCTGAGTGATGTTGCAATGGGCAAAAGAGCTAAGTAGGCATTTTTCTAAGGAAGATATACAAATGGCCAACAGACATATGAAAAAATGCTCAATATAGGTTTACTTTTAATTATAGATTATAGTTGTAGAATTTTCCAGAAAAAAATATCTCATTTAAAAATAAGAAAACTGAGCTCCTCAAATACTAAGTGAGTGGGTCTATGGTGAGCTGGTGGTAAAAAGAGAACTAAAGTACAAACTTTATGGCTTGGAATCTACAGGTTTCTGTTTTTTATTTTTATTTCTTTTTTGTTATTTATTTTAATCACATCACAGGTACTTTTTAATCTATTGGCCTATATTTTATTTTCATGAGAGGTTTAAATTATTTTTCATTGGTGTTTGGTGTTGAAGACAGTAAAATTTTGATGTAGCAAATAGTAGAAATCATTGGTAACATTACGATTCATGTAAAATTTATTTTTTCATTCCTAAAATATTTTGAGCAGCAACGATGTGCCCTAATGACTGGAAACACAACAGTGAGCTAAGTCAGTTTCTCTACCACTGAAAATCCCTAGGTTTCCTTGAAAGGTGAAATAAACTCAATGTTTCAGTGAACTTTTTTTTTTTTTTTAACTCATATTTCCTTGCAACTAGGACTCTTTAGTTCTTGACTAAATACCATGAGCCTCATGAGATATTGTTGGGCACACAAGCAAACACATTGCCAATGTTTTGAATCATTAAGAACTCGGTCTTTGTGTGTTCTTAACCCTCCACCGGTATTGCAAAAGATAGAAAAGAACACTATCTGAGATGGCCAATGTTTTTGATGATGAAAAATAATCCCTTCACAAAGTGGGGCAACTGCTTTGATAAAATGACACATTTTAATCAGTTGAAGGAATCAGCAAAGTTGAAAATACTTACACATTTTGATTTTTACAAAATTTGGAAACCTCTAACATTTTGTATTTTGTTTCTCCAAAACAGAAGGGAAATACCGCTCTTCACATTGCATCTTTGGCTGGACAAGCAGAAGTTGTCAAAGTTCTTGTTAAGGAAGGAGCCAATATTAATGCACAGTCTCAGGTATGACATTTAAATTTTCTCTAATGTGAATATATTTAGATTAGAACAGTTTTGTGAAGTTGATATAATGGGTTTAGCTAGATGTTGGAAGATGAATTTATTATAAATGCTCTGTTATTTACTTTAACCAAATTATTTTATTAATAAAATTTCTTATTTCTTAGCATGATATCACTTTTAATGTAACTGAGTACTTGACAAATGTAAGTCTATCGTTGTCTTTAAGTATTTTTAAAAAAGACTACAATGTGTTTTTTTTTCCAGAATGAGTGACATTCGTGAAATGAATTATTTGTGCAAGTTCTGTGTTGTTCTATAAAAGTATTTTCTTTTCCTAAATTTTAAAAATTCTCAAAAGATTAGCATTCTAGTGAGAAATCTGCTTTAAAGTGGGAATCACACTACTTTAGTTACCTCACACCCCAAATGTGGGCTTCCCTAAACTGCTAAGGGAAACAGGCAAATTCAAGCCCCACAGCCTTATGATGCATATAATAATAGGAAATGAACCATGTTAAAATGGAATTAAGAAAAATCTTTAAACAGTAATTATTTAATCAAAATTATGCTATAAACTGTACTATAAACCTGACTCCTTTTCTTTTTTTGTGTGGTAGAAAGGAGGAGAACATAGGAGAACATGTTGTTTTGCCCAAAGCTTTCCTCTCCTTTTTTTTTTTTAATGGCCGCCCCTGGCTGGTATGGGGATCCGAATCCTTAGACCTGGGTGTTACAACACTGCCTCCAACCAACTGAGCTAACTGACCAGCCCCAGAGGTTTCTGTTGATATCTATTATGTATGTATGTAGCAATTAAGGTGTACATAATAAAATTCCTTCCTTCTCTTTATTTTTTCAGGCCTTCTCTTTAGCTTTTCTGATACAGGCCACATCACAAAGGTTATTGGCAAAATAAGCCAGCTCCTTTCTAAGATAACCTCATCAGTTTTCTTTTGAAGGCCATTGTGTAGAAATACCTATTATTTATACTGCTCATTCATTCGTTAAGTAGACATGGCTCTATTTGTATAGAAAGAACAAGTTCTAGGCCCAGAAAATGCTGAAGGCAAAGGTTAGAATCAGCCCTATCTTCTTTGATTATGATTATAAGGAAAAATCTGTTGAAATTATAGAGATATTATTCATTTTTATCTCTGTAATATTCTACTGCTTTAATTAGTCATAATTCTTTTTCCAAACTTTCAGTTAAATACACATCAATGTTTTAACATGTATTGAGGATATGCCTTATTCTAAAACCTTTATTAAATAAAATTTTAAAAATTTGGTACCATGTGTTAAGTGCACTTGTATATGATGTAAAGTATGATAGCATCTTAGACTTGGAGACAAAGGACTTGACAAAATATACTGCTTCAAAGTCAGGAATAAAACTTTTCTTACAGCAGGAGAACATTGTTTTGCTTTAGAGTATAGTTTCTCAGACTTTAGCCTAAATTATAATCACCTGCAAGGTTGTTGACACACACATATATAGGCTCCACTCCAGAGTGTGATTCAGTTCTGAGGCAGAACCTGAGAATGTTCATTTTTTGCAAGTTCTTTAATGCTGCTCATGCTGCTGTTCTAGGCACCACACTTTAAGAATGACTGCTTTAGAGAAAGTGAGAGAAAACTGGATATAAGATGTTACAGTAAGATTCACTAAGTATAAATTCAGTTACATACCTGATCAATAGTGCACTTATGAAGCATGGAAATGAAAGCCTGGTTTGGTTCAGTTGCTCAGAGGAGATTCTTTCCGCTCTACAGGAAATTCACATATACGTTGGTGCTGTTAAAATCTGCATGGTTACTTTTCTCAAAATGACTAGTTGAACACAATAGTATAAAAGTCGACAGATGGCAAATGCTCTTAGGTAAATGCTTGTTAAAAGCTATGATATCAGTTATTATGCAGTGGTTGGAAATTTATATGCTTTAGAGGCAGTGGTTGGAAATTTATATTCTTTGGAGACTTCAAGGAGAAGAAGCTAAAACCATTTAATTGGTAATTTGCTTTCAGAGTCAATGAGCCTTTTCTTTATAGTCACAGCCAGATTATAACAGAACTTAAAAGAAATTTCATATCATCACTGAGATTAAAATGATCCTTATTTTCACTGTATACTATTACTTGAATTTAAGATTTATATTGGAGGGAATTCTGATAAATATCTTCAACCTGGTTTCTATAATAGTGTAAGAAAGTTCTAGAGTGAGTAAAATTAATAATTAAATTTTAGGATGTTTTTCTAAATTCCTGTCATTTGATAATGACATTATTTGCTATATTAAATTTAGGTGTCTATCATTATCAGTTAACAAAAAAATTATTATTACTTAGAATACTTTATAATTCGATGAGTGGAATTAAAATACATGAATTTATATTAAAGGGTTGATTATTTTGCCCCTGTGTGTGAACAAATCTCAAAAGGCCATTGAGGACTGATATGAGTCCTTCCTCTTATGAGATCCCCCTCACTGTTCTTATTAAAGATACAAATTTCTTTATGTGACAACATTGAATGTCAGGTGGATGGGTGGTAGACATGCTCACAGCAGCTGGACAGTCACATCCTTTTGAGAACCAGAAAAAGGATGTAGGAATCCCAAATGCACAACATAAACTCTGAATTTCATATTCAAATTATACCTTCTTCTACATCTTTCTTTTTAAAAAATTATATATTATAAGCATGTTATTATTATAAATCATATTATTATCAATCATAATATTATCATATTATCATAAAATCATAAATCTTTATGCTCTTTACGCAACCTATCCCTCCAACAATCGCCCCTCCTTCCCGCCTCACCCCCATGGTTAATATTCTGAAAGTTCAAGGAATTGTTTAGGTCTTTGTTTTTTTCTTTCTTTCTTAGCACCCAGTTATAAGTGAGAATATGCGGTATTTCTCTTTCCTTGTCTGACTTATTTCACTTAACATAATTTTGTCCAGACTCATCCATGTTGCTGCAAATGGAAGAATTTCATTCTTCTTTTATAGATGAGTAGTATTCCATTGTTATATATACTACATTTTCCTTATCCAGTCATCCATCAATGGACATTTAGGTTGGTTCCATATCTTGGCAGTTGTAAATAGAGCTTCAATGAACATGGGAGTGCAGGTATCCCTTTGACATTACAATTTCCATTCTTTTGGCTATATCCCCAGTAGTGGGATTGCTGGATCATATGGTAGTTATATCTGCATTGTTTGAGGAACCTCCATACTGTTTTCCATAATGGCTCCACTAATTTACAGTCCCACCAACAGTGTAGAAGAGGTCCCCTTCCCCCGCATCCTACCCAGCATTTGTTGTTCTTGTTCTTTTTAACAATGGTCATTGTAACTGGGGTGAGATGATATCTCAGGGTGCTTTTGGTTTTCATTTCTCTGATGACTAGTGATGTTGAGCACTTTTTTCATATAACAGTAGGCCATTTGTATGTCTTCCTTTGAAAAGTGTCTATTCCTCTCCTGTGCACATTTTTTTTTTAGCTCCAAGTATTCTTTTTTTTTTTTTTATTTTGTCAATATACAATGTAGATGATTATTATGTCCCATCACCGAAACCTCCCTCCCTCCTCCATCTCCCCCCTCCCACCCAAGTGTGTCCACTCCATTTGCTTGTTGTAAGAACTTCAAAAAAATAAAATAAAATAAATAATTGTGGTTGTTATATCTTCCTCTCCCCCCCCACCCCGGTTTTGTTGTTGTTGTTGTTGTTGTTGTTTGTTTGTTTTGTGTGTGTGTGTGAGAGAGTGTGTGTGTGTGTGT
>NW_007726113.1:1460781-1480151 GCF_000696425.1 Galeopterus variegatus | reverse complement strand
GGAAATGCAAATAGTACTCTGGTATCACAGCGCACACTTCTCAGGGTCGTGCTGTCTCCTGACATGGCCGCTCCAGACCTGTCGTCATCTTAAAAACCCTGTGCCCATTTTTTAATTGGATTGTTTTTTTACTATACAGTTATTTGAATTCTTTATATTTTCTGGATATTACTCTCTTCTCAAAATTATACTTCGCAAATATTTTCTCCCATTCCATAGGTCATTTTTCTGCTGTGTTGATTGTTTCCTTTGCTGTGTAGAAGCTTTTTAATTTGATATAGTCTCATTTGTTTATTTTTTCTTTTGTTGTTTGTTCTTTGGGGATCTTATTCATAAAGTCTTTGTCCAGCCCCACTTCCTGGAGTGTTTCCCCTTTCTACCCAAAGCAATCTACAGATTCAATGCAATCCCCATCAAAATACTAATGTCATTCTTCATAGAAACAGAAAAAGCAATTCTAGCATTCATATGGAACTTCAAAAGACCCTGAAAGGGCCGGCCCGGTGGTGCACTGCTACAGTGCGCCGCTTGGGAGTGCGGCGGCGCTCCCGCCGAGGGTTCGGATCCCACATACAGACCGGCCGCTCACTGGCTGAGCGAGGTGCAGGCGCAACACCGAGGTTTGCGATCCCGTTGCTGGTCCCGGTCCGGTACGGGCGTGACACTGAGGGTTGCGATCCGTTGCCGGTCATGAAAAAAGACAAAAAGGAAACAAACAAACAAAAAAAGACCCTGAAAAGCCAAAGTAATCCTGAGCAAAAAAAAAATTAAGCTGGAGGCATAACACTACCCATTTCAAATTATATTGCAAAGCCAAAGTAACTAAAGCAGCATGGTACTGGCTTAAAAGCAGACAATTGGATTGATGGAACAGAATAGAAAACCTGGGAATCAACTCACAGACTTACAGCCAACTGATCTTTGACAAAGACAACAAGAACATAAATGGGGAAAAGACTGCCTATTCAATAAATGGTGCTGGGAAAATTGGACTTCTATATGCAGAAGAATGAAATTGGACTTGCATCTCTCACTGTATACCAAAATCAACTCAAAATGGGTTGAAGTCTTAAATATAAGACTTGCAACCATAAAATTACTTAAGGAAAACATAGGGAAACACTTCTGCATCTTTCTAAGAACATAATTCAAGGGACCAAAATGCAGAATAATCTGAAATTATAGGAGCATTGATGACTGCATAGTGCTTTGCCTTTGACACACTTCGAGTTACATGGAAAAGGACCACTAAAGTTATTTTTTAATTAAGAAGGTAAGAAACTCTCTGAAAAGCTCCAAGGAATAAATGTTTAGTAAAATTCTGGAGTTCATAGGTTATAGAGAAGTACACATTTATGGATTTTTCTGCATTCTCTACATAAACTACGAGATCTATGTGAGGCTTACCTCCATATGACACAGTGCCAATTTTGGTAGACAGTGTCCTTAATTCATGAAGAGTTCCACAACACCAGCAGGATCAATTTAAGTACTCTAAATGGAATCATGTAATTGATAGAATAACAAGAAACAAATGTTTATTTACATTTCTGTTTTCAGCAGTGGTAGCAATGTGGTCTCTACTGAGCCAGTTCTCAGAGTGATTTTAAGTGTTGCTTAAAATCATGTAGCTCTCTGGCTTTGTTCTTTTGTCTCCTGGATTCAGTGGCATGGAGGTCTCATTAAGACCTCAGTAAAGGCCATTTTGGTGGAATAATTGGACTGGAAGTCAAATTATGGTGAGCTGAGAAATGTTATTTGCCATGAGGATGGTTGCATGCTTTCTGAAAATACGGTAATTTCCAAACATCTTTAATAAGCCTCTTAACATCCTCTAAACAATCCCAGATAAGTGAAGCTGAAATGCTTTTCATCTATCTATAAGGGCATTTGTAACCTGTAAATCTATTGGACTGAGAGACATGACCTCTAAGAAAGTTGTTCCAATTCTATATTATCAAAGGAACTATACTTCGAAAAAATTTTTTAAATATTCTCAGTCATGAGGTTTCTTAAATACTTGTAGCCTTTTCTGATGACTTTTTGCCTGTTGATATTTTCCTATATCACATTTTCTTACTTATTTATTTCTTAATTTATTTTTTATTTTTTTGGCAGCTGGTCAGTACAGGGATCAAACCCTGGACCTTGGTGTTATCAGCACTGTGTTCTAACCAACTGAGCTAACTAGCCAGTCCCTCAGATTTATTTTTTTAATGTATGTCTATAATTTTTCCTAGATGGTAAACTTTTTGGGAGCAGATAATTTTTTCTTATACTTTTTTTATAGTTTAGGATTTTGCATAATACCTTTCACATATATGACTGGAGGGTGAAAATACACGTTTACTTTTTGTTTATAAGAATTAGCTTTATAGTATATTCCAATCATTGTAACAGGTAGACATTAATATTAATAATAATACAAGTAATAATGTTGACTGCCAAGATCTGTCTCTGGTGCATTGTATATATGATCTCTTTTGATCTTCATCTATTCTGTCATTATTGATGACAAACTGAGACTCAGATGGTTTGTTTACTTGCCCACAGCTTCAACCCCAGACAACATTGCTTCTCATAGTTCCCATAACAGCTCTGCCTTCCTTACAGACCTCAAAGAATAATTTTTAACATTCTTTTTCTTCTAAGCCAAACCTTATATATGTTCAAATAAGCTGATTCTCCTGAAGGTTTAAGGTGAAAATTCTTCATTTAGTATTTTCTATGAACTGTAAATGCTGTGTGTAGCTCTGCAAAATGTTCAAAACATGAAAAAGATTTTGCTGTTGCCACCAAGGAAATCCATCCTTAGAATTTTCCTCTTTTAATTTTCTCTACAAAAAATGTGACTTTTAGTTTTCATACAAGAGTATTTTTCCTTTAGATCTTTAGTATGTTCTCTAAATATAAAATAATTAAAATCAGAATAACTATTGTAATAAAGCAAAGTTACCCTAGAAATATCCATTCATTGTTTTTTTTTTTTTACAAAGCAAACTAGTTTATATTATGTATATTTTTCCACACCTAAAAAAAAAAAAAAGTAAACTGGATTCCAGAATAGGTACTATCTTCAGACAGCATAAACTAAGGAAAATTATGGAACATGGCTACAGTAAAGATCTCTATCCTTTAGGAAAATGTGATTTCATTAGAAGGGAAGAACTAGAAACTGTCAAGAGACTTCTCAAGAAGTGTGTGTCCAGGGAGCTCAGTCCATATTGGAAAAGATTCCATGTGTCACAAAACTACAGCCTAATAATAATATCTTGCATTCAGACTCTTAATTTTAAAGTGTATTTTATTTGTTATTTAATGTCGTTCTATCTTTACAATTAAGTGGATCAGCAATAACTATTCTCATTTTAGATATGGGGAAATTTATGACACAAATAGGGAAACCAAGGCCTCATAACAAATTAGTGATGCAGCCCCAAACTCATGGTCATTTGGTATGGACCCCTTCCTTCCAAATAATTCTCAGCATTGTTCATTGTTTCCCATTAAACTGTTTTTACATCTTCTGCCTCTACTGGGGAAATCTAAAACCGTGCTTACCTCCTATGAGAGCTAGGCCCATGGCTTAGAAGCCATTAATTCTCTGCTTGTCTGGGCACTCAGATGCTGGGATAACTGAAAGCATTCCACAAAATATTTACTAGTAAGTAAAGGGATTCAGGTGCACTGTGAGGTCTTATCCGTAATCTGGATTTCATTCAACCATCCATTCCCTTAGACTGTTCTTTAGCCAAACACAATTTTTAACATGTCTAAGACTATAATACAATTTCTGAAATATTATCTATCTCTACATTCTTCTACTTGTTCTTGAAAACTTTTGTGCTTCAGTTCTAGAACTAGAGTTTTTTTTTTTTTTTTGCCTTTTCATCTTATTTTAATGGCAAGTGAGTTCAAATTAAATGTCATTTGGTATTCTTGGTATCATGTTTTACTGAAAACTTATTTCTAGTTTTCATGATTCCTTTTGCCTTTTTTATGAACAATATTCTTTGTTCTTTCGATCCTGGAAATTTTATTCCAAAAGACTTTCCTATTTGTAATTCCAACATGATTAGGCTATTATTTTATTAGTTTTCAGATTTTCTACAGAGCATTGCTATTAATGCCAGTTGCAAGATTATTCCACTATTGGTTACACCCCTAGAATTTTGGGGGTGGATGCACCCATTACATGCAATGATAAATGTTTTTTTCAGGTCTGCTTCCAATCGTTTTCTCTTCATTGGCCCTAACTCATTGTCACAAATAACTTGAGTTGGACTGTGAAGAGGAAGAAGGCCTACACAGTTGGCCAGCATGCCCATCACCCTGAATTGCTTCCATATGGTCACAGAGCCATCTTTGGCTCTCAGAGCAGAAACTCATAATGAAACATTCCATCCAGTCATGCGCACATGCGCACATGCGCACGCCACACACACACACACACACACACACACACACACACACACACACACACACACACACACACACACACACACACACACACACACACACACACACACACACACACAGAGTAGAAGATGGGATCTATGGCCACAGATTCAAAAAAAGGCTTTGTCTTCAGGGTTTTTTTTTTTTTTCCTAAATATATACATATGTTTTTTTCTTAGTAAGAGTCTTGGGTTTTTTGTTTTGTTTTGTATTTAATTGGGAGTGTTACTATTTGTAATTGAAATGCTTTGAAGTTCAGATGAGGGCAGGTACTTGCATTTTACCAGGAATAAGAAAGAAGTAAGGATATTTGTGTTATGTTTTTGACTCTGAAAATCAGTCTATTGGGTGATTATAAGTTTGCAAGAGCATCTGTGTTCCTCAGCAGTGCAAGTAAGATGAAATATGCTTTCTCTAATTCTTCATTCTCCAATATGCTTAGAGAAATGATGAGAATTGATGTCCTTGAAATTTTGCCTAGAAACTGGCATTATTAGTATCCCCTATTCTAGAACTCCAACATTAAAATTTCTGGTCTGCTAAAAATACACACACACATACACTTGAAAAGACATCATAATATTTTATTTTCGTTTACAGTAAAATAAAGCAATTTTTCAACTTTGAAATAAAATTAATACAGCTATATTTTGTCTTTATGCTCCTTTATCTGAGGACAGATGGTGGAAAGGCTGAAGCCTAGCTGTCATTTTGTTTTGAAATTTGAATGAATTATGGCAAAGACATCATCAAATCTAAAATCTTTAGTAGATGTCCCATTCATTTATCACTTCACAAGCCAATCTAAGTCAAACATTACATTTTAAAGGAATTAAAGCTGTAGTCAGGTAAGACTTGCAGGGAGAAAAGTAAATGGCAAAGATGGCTTTAAATTTTTGTTAATAGAAACAATTCAAATTTCACATAAAAAGCCCTTTTTCTCTCCTGAATTAAAACGGAGAATAAGCTACTCTGGTAGTAAATGGTTAAAATACTCCCTCTTTCTTGAGATCACAGCACCACTGTGTACATTCTACAGAGGTGATAATCTCATCCCTTGGAAGTAATTTTTTCATGGGCTTCCAAGACACCACACTCTCCAGGTTTTCTTCCTACGTTTCTGGATACTTCCCCCTTCTCCTTACTGGCTCCTCCTCAGCTTCCTGACCTGTAAAAGTTGGAGTGCCCCAAGGCTCAGCCCTTGAACCTCTTCTAGTTTTCATAAACGCTCACTCTTCAGGTGACGTTTCCAGTTTTATGTTTTTGAATATTATCTATATACAGAATGCACTGAAATTTATGTCTCTGGCCAAAATCTCTTTTCTGGACCCCAGACTCATATATCCAACTGCCTATTCAATATCGTAGATATCACATAGATGAATAAAACATAATATGTTCACAACTGACTTCCTGATTATTCCTTCAAACCTGCTCATCACACAGTCTTCTTCATCTCAGTTAACGCAACTTCAACTCTCATTCTTCCCATCACAATCCCAGCGGCCATTCCTGAATCCTCTCTTTTGCTATCCTCCTATATTATTAAATCCATCTACAAAATCAGGTCTGTCTTTAAAATATATCCAGAATGCAACCACTTCTCACCATCTCTCTTGCCCTTTGCCGTAGCGTAAAACAGCTCATCTCTCACCTAAAGTATGAGAGAGAGAAAGAGAGAGAACAGGAAAGAACTGAGAACTATTTTTAACTATATATATATCAAAACCTTTTAAGCAGATCAGAGATTTGCAACTTCTGTTCACATGTGATCATAATCTGTCTGACTAGGAAAGGATTCTTGCATCAATGTGAACACAATGTATTTGAGCTAATGATAAACATTACAAAGGTCATGGATTTGTTCATTGTTATTATTCGTAACTCACAAACTTTTGACAATTGGACTTAAAGATTAGAAGTGGACTTTTCCTTCTTTCTTCTAATGTGCCATTGATTAATAATCAAATGACTTGCATTTTGGAGCAAGGGTCCACATACATCATCTTGGATTGATATTTTGGTGTTCTAATTTTTTGAAGTTTGAGAATCTTTCATTCTTCTAAAGTAGCATTGTGCTTTAACAAAAATTGTAGAGGCAATAGTATGTAGACAGTGATTATCTATTTTGAAGGTAAGTCTCCTATGGATGAACTCTTAAATATCTTGCTTTATTTTGGAGGTGTGAGTCCTTTATGTTCTCCACATACTCATATTATGTTCTTCAGTAAATTAAATTATTGTAGTTTAGAACTGGAAGGTGTATTAGAGACATCACGTCCTTAGCACTTATTACAGGAACACGAAGTCCACAGAGGCCACGCATCTTTCCCAAAGTCATGTTGGTAACCCTTGTCTTCTGATAGCTTGTTAAAATACTCTATGTTTGAGGTATTTATCTGTCTGTCTGCCTGTCTGCCTATCTATCTGTTTGTTGGTCTCATCTTCACAAGTAACATGGATATATTCTTTAACAATTGGAATAATGCAAAAGTATGTGGAACAAAAAGTATGATTCTCCCTTCCCAACTCCCAACTACTGTGGCTTTCCTCAGAAGTAGTCATTTTTTAGCTCCTTTCTCCATAGTTAAATTCTCTTTATACTCTTTTATGATGCTTTAGAAGCAATTATATCTTTATTGTTCTTTAAAGGGGTTTTCCAGTTATCTATGTCTAAAACCCTAAAAAGCATTACTTTCTCTATTTTATAGAGAGGAAACTTTGAGTTTAGGTAACTACCTATAGACCCAAAGTGATTTTCTTTATATCTGGAACATTGACTAATTATATAATCACTTTTGAAAGGTGAAAATTAGAATCTGTATTGTTTCTTAGTTTTTCGGAGACTCCATATTTGGTACAATTCCTAATTCTTTTTCAAGTGTTATTATTACCCATATCATTAGTATGTATTTCCTTTCTTACTTGGGAACAGATGCAGTGCCCAATAATTATCTGAACATGGTAAATATAAATTTGTATGTAAATATGTTATACTGTTAACTATAGCTACCTATGTATGTGTTATAATTGGAATCCTCTGATTCTTTCTACTCTTTAATTCTACTTTTAAAGCCATGAAAAAGAACATAAGTCTTTTAAGACTTTAAAATTGCCAGTGATCCCTTTTGACATTGTTCGAGGTGGGCAGTATATTGAAATGGATGAGAATACAAGCTCTGGAGCTAGGTCGTCAAATCCAGAGTTCCAATGCCAACTCTTCTACTTTTTACTCATGTGACTGTGCCTCAGTGTCCTCATCTATAATAGGAGGATTATAATAGTACCCCACACAAATGGTTGTTGTGAGATTAATCCATGTACAGCACTTAAAACAATGTCTGGCAATTGTAAGAGCTGAATGACTGTTAGCTGTTGTCATTACCAAATTAAGTGATGGTGCATCCATGCAAGACCAGCTATTTTGCATGCCCACTGCTGCCTGTTCTTTGCACGGTGGAGAACATAAAGGCAGTCTGTGTGACTGGCTTGTTTTGCAATCTCCCTAGAATACTGTCAATTTGGGTACATGAAATTGCATTATATACTAAAAACAGAAGCCTATAGACCTTTAACTAATTTAATAGTCAGGACAGTTAGAGCATAGACAATGATATTCTAAAGACACTTGAAGCTTCAGACTAAAGGAAAAAACAATGAGAATTCTCATCTTAAATATTCTGAATGGTGTAAATCGAAGTTCAACTAACAAAATGTGGTTTAATTAATATTATTTTTGAAAGTCATTTTCAGAGGGTAATTCCAAATGTGGGAAATTCTAAATAGAATATCATAAATCTAAAATGTATTGTATTTCCTTTTGCTTATAATACAATGGTAAAATGATTTATGAAGTGTCTATAATATAGTATTAGTATACATTAGTATCAGGTTTTAATGAGGGTAAAGTTGCAAGTTTGAAAGTGTAGAGAAACAACTTTAAATTGCTATTTTTAAAATGTTTAGTGTTCTTGATCTATATGGATTAGTGTTCTTTAAATATAAAGTTCCATGCAACACCTACTCTGTGGGGAGATACTATCTGGGCAGCTGTCTCAAAAATAAGTTTTGAGAAGGACTAATTGGTGGTACTTTTATGGGTCAATGTAGTTATCTACTATAATACAAATTTTTGATCTGATATTTCAATATTTTAAATGATGCATTTAAATATGCATTTAAATTAATAGACTTAATTTGAAATTTAATAACATTTTTTTAAAAAATTACCTGACTAGGAATATCAGGCTGCTTCCAGAGGAAGTACATCAAAAACTACTAAAAACATCAGTATTCTCATTAAAGCCAGTAACAAGAAAAAGATTCTTCTTAGTGATACTATTCAACATTGCACTAAAGCCATAGCCAAGGCAATGAAAAGAGAGAAAGAGATAAGAATATGAATGGAAAAGAAAAAGACAAAAATGTTGTATATAGGAGATACGATTATGTAAATAGGCAATCCAAAAATATCTATGAATATTTTCAAAAATTAAAGTATTTTTGCATTCACTAATTTATTAAGAGCCCAATGCCTGCATAATTCTGTACTATATATCACAGAGTTGTTCTTTCATGGAATTTGGCTAAGATTTTCTTCAGTCTAAAAGCTGAAATGAATTATCCTCTGAAAAAGTTAACACTAAAACAAAGTACTAAGTTTCATATTTAAGAATGGTAGACTAGGACTTTAAATATCCTATATAAAATTAGATTTGTGAAGCATAGGTTAAAGCTTCATCAGACTGTGCTTGCTTGACCAACTTCAACTATATTTTCTATTCTTTTGAAATCATTGGGTAATATTTTTTGTTTAACCATTTTAAAAGGTCACAAAATCATATCATTGGGAAAGTACAGATGTTCTCATTTGCAAACAGCAGCCCTTTAAATTCTTCCATTTTCAGGAATTGAAACACATATGAACCAACAATTTCACCAGAAGACATTGATTAACTCTGACTGTGCAGGAGACTCTCCTGTATGCTGTCTAAACATAACTTGGTACAATCTTTTAAATCGTGTCATTGTAAAGTTTTAAGATTAGATGACATACTGACTTGAAGACACAAATAGCAGGGAACATAAGTGATAAAATAAAACCTTGCTATTAATATGTAAAATAACAAGAGTGTATCTTTTCAGTGGAAAGCAAAATGAAGACATTATTAAGTAGAGATAAACACAGGAGCAGGGCAGATCCCACTTTACTTTGAATAAGAGAAGAAAGGCAATGACAAATCTTTAATTGATCCAGGAATACTGCATGCAGAGATGTAGACTTCATGCAAGGCTCTATAGTCTGGTGATGAAGAACCCCTACTCTGTCACCTACTATTTCTGTAGCCTCAGGCTTGTTACTTAGCCTCTCAGGGATGCCTTTTCCCCATCTGTAAAATAGGGATAATAGTGTGTACTACATAGGGTTGATATAAAGATTATATGAGTTAGTAAATGTAACTTGCTTAGAAGAGTGCCTGGCATGTAATAAATACAATATAAATGTTGCTACTATTCTAATTATTAGATATATGTGTATTGTCTATTTAAGTTATTGAAGAAGTGATAAATGGTTTGGAGTTGAGTACAATATCATATATTATTGGAGTTGAGAGATCATTATTATCTGGGGGTGGGGGTAGAGAAAAGATTATACAGAAGTTTCATCTTTAGTGATTAACAACATTAACTTTTCTTTGGTTTAGCATGGTTTCAGAACATGGGGCATGAAGCTGAATGATTAGAAAAAGCACTTGTTACAAACAGCCCAAAGGAAAAATAAATATATTTATGGGACATATACCATATGCCAAGCACTGTTCTGGCACTGAGGATGCAACAATACAGTCTGTACTTTGTTAACTTCTGGTAGTTAAAACAACCAAACAAAAACCACTTTTTTTCTTGTGTTTCTTTATGTAACAAGTAACTTTTCTATTTTCTGTTATTTTTATCATAACTTACATTTTTTAATTTTTAAAATTAATTAATTTTCTTAATTGTACATATGTGTGGCATACATATAGATATTTTAATACAATGTGTACTGTGGATGATGTTCAAAACGGTAATTAGCATACTTATCACCACAAACATAATTTCTTTGCATTAAGAAAATTTGAACTCTTTAACCAATTGAAAATATACAATAAATTAGTGTTAATTATAGACACCTAGAACTACTATAGCACACTGGAATTTATTCTTCCTATTTAGCTATGTTTGTATCTGTCAATCAACCTTTCCCTGCTCCCTCCCTCCCCATACTCTTCCCAGCCTCTAGTAACCATAATTCTGCTCTCTACTTCTACGAGCTCAACATTTTTAGCTCGCACATATAAATGAGAACATGTGGTATTTATCTTCCTGTGTCTGACTTATTTCACTTAACATAGTGTCTTCCAGGCTCATCCATGTTGGCATGAGTATAATACTGAGTAGTATTCCATTGTGTATATATACAACATTTTCTTTATCCATTCATCTGTTGACGGGCACTTTGGTTCAATTCTTATCTTAGCTATTGTGAATAGTGCTTCAGTAAACATGGGGGTGCAGCTATCTGTTCAGTATATTATTTTCCTTTCCTTTGGATAAATACCCAGTAGTGAGATTGCTGGATCATAGGATAGTTCTGTTTTCAGTTTTTTGAGGAAATTCCGTACTGTTTTCTAAAATGACTCTACTAGTTTACTTCCCACCAAGAATGACATAACTCACATTTTTAATCCCAGTATTTACTTAACAAATTTACTTAAATATGACTAAGTAAGGAAAGAAGGTGTTGTCTCTTCTTACACATAAAAAGCACATTTTGAAGGCCAAAAATAAAAGATTCCTTACTTGGAAAATTTTTATTTTTTCTCTTTAACTGTTAAACCAGGTTACTTTCCTGACATTTTCCCGATATATTTCAAGTCTCAGCCTCTTATTCTCCTACCTTACATGAGGAGCAAGCAATTTCTAGTAAAACTATTTCATTACTAATATTTGTCATAATCTTTCAATTTACTGAAAAAATGACTAAAACAATATTAATCTCCATAAGCCATTTAGCAGTTTATTGTCACCTTATGATTTTGTACTTAGGAACTGTTTGGGGCCAAGCTACAGAATCCTCAACAATCCCAGACAATAAAAGCTTTCTCAAAGCCTGTGCATAGAGCAGTTTATAACATCACAAAGAGGAAGCACTATTTATTGACAGATCAAATTCTAATTTTAGACTTTTAAAGGTGCTGACATCTAAACAACTTGATTCTGTACTTAGAAAAATTGGCAAATATTTACTGGCCATAGCCAAAAGAGAGATAAGAAGGGAAGAATCTGTTGAATGGTAATGTCTCATGAACACAATTAGAACTGTTAAGGCATCATTATTTGAAAGCATAATAACTATTATTACCTCAGAGGCCATGACAATTATTGTTTGGGTCAGTCATGCTCCATAAAACACATCTAACAGATCAGCTTGATCGGTTTTGGAGAGGTACATTTTCTGTATTAGTCTGTTCCTGTTGCCTGTAACAAAATACCTGGAACTGGGTGATTTATAAGGAAAATAAAATTTATTGCTTACAGTTTCTGAGGGTGGGAAGTCCAAAGTCCGTCTGGTGGTGGCAACAGCAACCCAGGGGTCTCACATTGCAAGATGGTGGAAGCAGAAAGAGCAGAGAGAAAGAGAGAGAGAGAGAGAAAGAGACTCTTCTTTTAAAGCCCTCCGAACCATGCCCCTGTCCACCATTTTTAATCCATTCCCTACTGCATGGTGCTACAATCCAGTCATCTCTTCAAGGCTCCACCTTTCCATTGCCATAATAGGATTTCCCACCCTCTTAACAGTCACAGTGGGGCCTAAGTTTCTAATACATAAAACTTGGGGTACACAATTCAAGCTCCAGTGAGTTTGGGGGGAGATAATTCAATCTACTACAATTTTGAAACCAATACATTCAGGCAGGAAAATCAGAATATATTTTTGTTTAAGATCTGACTTTCAACAGGATAAGGAGTGGGTGGGACATACTTACGTCATTTTATGGATGAGCTTTGAGGAGTAACGTCTTTCCTTAAAATTATTGGGACCCAAATTGTAGCTTTTATACTTTGAGATCAAGAACAGATTTTTTTTTTCCTTTTTGTCTTTTTTCGTGTCTGGCAACGGACCGCAACCCTCAGTGTCGCGCCCGTACCGGACCGGGACCGGCAACGGGATCGCAACCCTCGGTGTTGCTCCCGCCCCTCGCTCAGCCAGTGAGCGGGAACTGGTCTGTATGTGGGATCCGAACCCTCGGCGGGAGTGCCACCGTGCTTCCCAAGCGGTGCACTGTAGCAGTGAGCCACCGGGCCGGCCCAAGAACAGATTTTTTTAAAGCAGATCAAACACACTTTTTAAAGGAAAGGGTTGTAGGTAGCCTCTGTCTCAGTATGGGTATGTCACACTCTAGTTTTCATGAGTAGAGTGAATCGAACTTGTCACCTCATATGCTCATCAGAGCTTGTTCCCTCGGATGGGAACTCACCATCCATTTGGTGGTGATTCTTCCCTTGACAGATATGTGTCTGAGAGAATTCTTTCAAGGAATAGCTTCAGGCATATTTAGACAACCAACTTCTGTGTGCTCTCTGTCCTTTGTATGAAATCAACATTCTGGATGACAAACAGAAAGCAAGTTCCCTTTTCTCAGAAATATGAAAACTCCCATCATCTATCACACTTCCCTTCTTTCTATGGTTGCCCATATGCAAGTGTTCAATCTACTTCATTCTGGGTTTTGCTTACCACTACTGGAGCTCTACAACTAAAGTCTGTTTAGGCCTGCCTTTACATACATATTTTAACTATGCGTGTATATAAAATATTTTAAATAGCTTTAAATCCTTTGTGAATGTGAGTATATTTCAAGGTATAAATTAAATCCTCCAAAGTACACTACAACTGGGTATGTGACTGAATGGTTCCATGTGTTGTCTACATGAGTTTTTGAAAATATTCATTCTTTGAGGTTTTATCTTTGGCAAGATGTAAACTAGAATGTGTTAAGCAGCTGTTAAATATTGAGTATATCACTTGGGGTTTATTTCTCTTGTTGATCTCAGCACTGCCTGGGAGCACTGCCTGCTCTAACTCCCTAGCAGCTTTTAAAAGAGCTTTAAAAAGGATATGTTAGTACAGACAAACCTGCACTTAGTAATGAAAGAGTTCTATATTAAGGCTTCCATTGTCCTTAAACTGCTCAAATGTTACTGAGCCTATTTATATCAACAAGTCTTGTTCTACTCTTCTAATTTCTATTGGTATAATACATATATATGATATGAAATGAGACCTTGCTTATATCCAAAACTGTTAATATCAGACATAGGGTAAGAATAGCATTGTAATTATGACCACTGTTAAGTGACTGAGAAAACCTATAGCAAATATTTTGGAATCAAAGAAAATTAAACTTTTACTTTGGAAAAAAAATTTTTAAGATTAATTTGTGTGGAATGTGTCAGTGTATTTGTGTATCTGCATGCCCTTAGACTTACGTTTTAATTTTTGAATTGACAGGCGAAGTATGCTATTCATTTAATTAGTAATCATTAATGGCAAAAATGATCAACATTACTGAAGGAATCAGTAATTTGATTTATTAAAGATTTAGACTTTCTGGATATATGTCTCAGGCAATAAAAAATGCTACACTATTACCTTCTATACTTATTAACAAAGTCAAGGCTACTAGCTGCCGTTAACAGAAGTATAAGAAATGTGGCTTTAGATGAGTTGATCTAAATGAACCATATAGTGTTTTGATGTTAGATATGCTTTTTAAAGACTTGGAGCAGCATTTTGTTTTCTCAAAGATAATTGGATAAAGGGGCCGGCCCAGTGGCGCACTGGATAGTGCGCCGCTTGGGAAGCGCGGCGGCGCTCCCACCCGAGGGTTCGGATCCCACATACAGACCGGTTCCCGCTCACTGGCTGAGCGAGGCGCGGGAGCAACACCGAGGGTTGCAATCCCGTTGCCGGTCCCCGGTCCGGTACGGGGGCAACACTGAGGGTTGCGATCCGTTGCCGGACACGGAAAAAAGACACACACACACAAAAAAGATAATTGGATAAAAATAAGAAACCTATTTGGCAATCATTCATTAAAATTTGTTTTTGGTATAATGTACAAGGGAAGTGAAAGAGTTATAGCTTATTCTCAGTATTTTGATCTGGAGAGTAAAGATTCTTCGATTCTTATTGTATTTAATCAACCCCCAAAATAATAAAACAATAACCAATTAAATTAGTACTGTGTCTTAATTCAAAATAATTGTTTCAGGTTTATGGCTTTTGCTCTGTTGCAGGAAAATAAAAGCACCCTACGGTGATTGTTATTGACTTAATTTTCTCGATGTCGTGAACCTATACAGAGTAGTCAATATTTTTACTTTTGGAAACACATTTTCTCTTGCTTCTAAGTTAGTGTGTCATTTGTGAAACTGCTCAGTAATGAACATTTTTAAAGCAGTTGCTACATGACAAGTAAATTGTACTACATACTGAAGATCTGAACCTAGAAATCCATGTTGTTCAACAATTCGGAAATCTAGAAAAAAATTTTTTAAGAAAATGTATCGGAGAATTAATTACTACCAAATTTCAATATCCAAATATTCATTAACATTATGCTAAAGTTTCATCTCTGATGTTTGGCCATTTTTATTCCTTCTATAACAACTTGTCAGGGTACAGCATCTGCAAATTTTTATTTTCATTTTTATTATTAAAATGATTTATTACATATGGAACATAAAGGCATTTGTCTACACTATTATAAAATTTTGTGTGACACAGTGAAAAACATTTAATGCAAGATAAACTTAGCATTTCTGTTGACAACTTAAATAAAAGTTCGCATTATATATGTAAAAATAACTGTGGAAGAAACCTACCACTGAATAACTTATTCTGTGTTTTCCATTCGTACAGAAAAAGTGTTTTAAAGTCTCATCACTTGGAAGAGCAAATTTGCTTCTTTACTGAAAATGCAGTTTAACCTCATTCCTGAAAACCTATTATAGATTTTCTCTGCAGATGTGCCTGGGGTCACTGAATAATATATTTTAATGCTAATAATAGAAAATTATACTTTGCATATTATTATTTCTGTGGTGTGTTTTGTGATACTCTTCAGATTTGCTGGAAAATGCTTTATGTTAAACTAACGGCAATACTATAAACTATATTTTGGTATAGATGCTATGTCAACTAAAATGCCTTCAATTGCAAATAAGAAAACTCACCTCATACTTGGGTAAATAAAAAAAGGGATTTCTTAGATTTCCTAAACAGGAAATTTAAATAGGTAGGGTGAGCTCCTAGACTCCTCCCTGCTGGTGGCTCATTCATAACCAAGGATTCAGATTCTTTCTTCCTCTTTGCTGTAATTTCTGTGGTGCCAGTTTTATTCTAGTCTGGATCTCCTTGTGGACCTAAGATTGGAGCCACAGTTTTCCATGTTTAAAGAAAGTCAAAGAAAGGGAACATGTTTGCCCCAGCTTTTCAAAAGAGAATCTTGAATTTGATTGATTGGACCAGCTTAATTCTCTTGACCAAACCTCAATCAGTCATTGTGTCAAAAAGAATGTAATATGCTAATTGGCTTACGTATTTGATGACCTGCTTGGATCTAGAAGATGGAGAGGGTTCAGCTTCATTGGAGTTACTGAACTGTGTGAGAAAGCATAGATACTCTAATGAAAAACCTGGATACTTCCAAGAAAGGGGAAGGATTCTGGATAGGCATCAAAAAATACCCACTACTGTAGCTTGGACGTTCCATTTAAAATATTTATTTGTTTTCTTTGTTTTTAATTTTTTCTTTGTTTTGTTTTTAAATTCATTTCCTTTCTCTGTGATTTTTAAAAATGAATTTGCTTTCTCATTTTTCATTTACAAATCCAAAGACATAAACGATATACTTATGCTATCATAGCTTAACAGTTTAATGAGGTTTTTATTCATTTATGCAAAATGAAACATAGAGATAAAATCACTTTGGAGTTATATGAGAGTAAATAAAACATTATTAGCCATCTCAACTTTTTTGTAGAATGAAGTGATGGTAAGTCAACTCTTAAATTTAAAAGTTGAATGAAGGAGAAAGGCATGAATGTAAGTTGTTTTTAACTGGCAGGAACTGAGGAAAATAAAGCCAGGAGTAAAGTGTTAGTCAATTAACAGCTATTTATTGGGTGCATACTGTGTACTCAGCACAGTACTGATTGTTGTGGAGGATTCCAAACAAGTATCAGACAGGAAGTGCTCTCAAAAAGTGTACAGGCTACATGCAAAGTCAAAATGAACACACAAGAAACAAAGGTAAACAACAAAATATATATATGATTTGCTACTGAATTGTATGGAACTAACTATATACTAAACGGGAAGATTGGAACTGGCTAAACTCAATTAATGAAAAATTCAAAGAGCTCTTGAGTCAGCCATTAAGATGTAGATAACGTCTACAGATAGGAAAATGCAAGGGAAGACTTTCTAGATGCGAAGATTAGTTACAATGATGTTAGGAGGTAGAACTGAGCATGGCGAGTGTAGAAATTGAGTAGTACCCCCTTAACTGAGGGGAATATGTTCCAAGACCCCCAGTGGATGCCTCAAACTGCAGATAGTACCGAACTCTATGTATACCATGTTTTTTCCTACACATACACACTTATGATAAGTTTAATTCATAAATTAGGCACAGTAAGAGATTAACAACAATAATAAAATAAAACAACTGTAACGATATACTATAGTAAAATTTATGTGAACATGTTCTCTCCCTCTCTCTGTCAAAATACTGTAGTATTTTCGTACTGCAATTGACAGAGGGTGACTGAAATCGCTGACAGTGAAACCACAAATGCGGGGACTACTGTACTGGTGAGACAGGCTGGTCTGGAATTCTATCTGAATCTGTAATAAAGGTTTGTTTTTAATGTGACTCGCTGAGTAAGATGGGACAAGGGTATAAAAGGTCTTAATCTTCAGTCATTGTCTACGAAATCTGATCTCCAATCACAGTTGGTAAAATAACAATGTGGAAAAGTAGTTTGTTAAAGTACATGTTAGGAAGATTAGTTTAGGTTGATTTATAGAATGCACTAGAGTGAGTAGCTTGAAATATGTAAAATAATTTAAATGTTTTCTTGGTAATTTATCCATGAGCGGCTGATAGCAGGGTTCATGTTAGAGCCCTGGGAACACAGTATTTTCAATGGTGTTTCTGATTGCTAGCAATACCCTGACATGATATAGTATCATCTGTCAAATTTTTTATTAAAGTACATGGCAGAATAGTGTAGTAGAAAGAGCATGGGCTTTAGAATTAGGTACATGTGAATTCAAATCCCAGCTCCATGCTGTAAGCAGTGTGAAAATTTAGGCATGCTTCTTCATCCCTGTGAATGTTAATTTCCTTGAGTTATATGAAGATACATTACTTGTCTCAGTGGACTATAGCATTAAACATATATGAAGTATTTAGCCTTCTCTTTCCTCACTAGCAGCACCCAAATTTATTACTCATTGGAAATGAAAACTGGAAGACTTCTTATGCCAAAAAGAACACTTGGAAATTCTTCATCAAGCAGGTCATGACAATTCCATAATGTCACTGGGCAGAGTTTTTCTGCTTATCCCTAGTGAAAGGCTTATAGAGACAATAAGAGAAGGCTAACTGTCTCGGTTGAAGGGGACAGCTGAGAGAAGTGGAGGAGCACTGAGTTTGGAGTTCTCTAGGGTTCAGATCGTGGCTGCACCATTTGGGTGTGTCCTTGGGTGAATGACTATGAGCCACAGTTCCATCCATAAGAGGGGCCTAAAAGTGCAGTTGTGGGAATGAAACAAGATGACATAGGAGACACTTGATAAAGTTTAACCTCCCAGAAAGATTTAGGACATCAACCATTTTCATATCATTTGATAATTTAGCTATAGTCTTTTAAAGAGTACTTTGGAGAGAGGAAGGTGGTTAAAATAACTCATAATATCCTAACCCTGCCTAAGAATTGTCAAGTTCAGATTACATGAGAAAATTCATGACATTTTTAATTAATAAAGTGTCTTCTCAATTACCACATGAGTATATAATTGTATCTTTTGTTCTTTTTTCCTAAGTATATCTCCAGAGTACACGAGTAGTCTTTATTTTTGCAACTACAGTTAATACCCATTGGTTTTTTACACCCTTCGCAACTGTGCATTTACAATATATTTAGGGAAATAATTTGAATCATCCTGACCTTAAAGTTTGGTGATAATTTTGGGATGCCTTCCTGCGGGGGCTCAAGGGCAGCGGGCCCCAAACCTCCCAGTAGCCCCTTTTATCCCCCCCGCCACAGGATGAGCAAGAGAGGGAACCTGCCACCCTAGTGGCCAGGAGAGCCCGGGAGGAAGGTGAGTCTGCCGCCCGCCTATTCAGCCCCACAGAGAGACACTGAGATACAGCAGGGGTTCCACGCCTTATCAGCTCGGGTCCGTCTACCCTTTCAATTACTCCTGCCACCCTAGTGGCCAGGAGAGCCCGGGAGGAAGGTGAGTCTGCCGCCCGCCTATTCAGCCCCACAGAGAGACACTGAGATACAGCAGGGGTTCCATCAAGCAGTTCCGTTTATTTTCACACAAGCACCTGCTTTATAAGCATATGGCAAGGGGATTTCCTAACTTCAACCTATCATCTTAAAGGTCATGTGTGTCGGGCCTCCCTGAGGCAGAGGCCGACAAAACCGAGCGGGAAGAGACCCCGGTCCAGCCGGGGGTCCCTTGTGGGGCTGAGCGGGAGGATGAGTGTCGCTGGCACGGCCCTTCCCCCCCAGGACCTTCATCCCCGGGGGCCCAGAAAGAACACCACCGCGCCCGGAGAGGGGTC
>NW_007726113.1:1441791-1459962 GCF_000696425.1 Galeopterus variegatus | reverse complement strand
GGCACAGCTTATATAGGGAAAAAGGGCAGGGCGGGTTTTGATATGAGAGATCAAGCAAAGAGCCAATAAGAAGGGCTTAAAAGGATAGGGTGAGGTGGTGGGGAGGCTTTACGCGAATACGGAACTAAAGTTGCTGAATCACTGGGACCCGGAAGGGCGAGGCTGGCAGCTACGTACCGTTGAGCGCTAGTGAAATGGTGGCCGCGGAGCGCATGAAATGGCACCCGTGCGCGTCAGGGCGCATGCGCGCAAAGTTATGCCCAACACATGTGAACATGCATCTTGCTCTAATGCTTTGCTATTGCAATCACTGCAGTGAGCATGAGCGCAGAAATATCTTTTATCCAATAATTTTAAACTATGTCTTTCCTTGGCCACTCCCCGGCGGCTTCCGCCAGGTGCCATCTTTATCTCTCCTGTCCAGGCGAATGTTTTCAACAGATTACATACGCCTATGCGGGTGGGGTCATGGCTAGTTCTCTGCCCTGGGAGGAGGTGTGTGGCTTCAACACCCCAACACCTTCCAATCTTCTCTGTCATAATGCCAGTTCAAAGGAAGAAGATGATGCATAGTATTTGGGATGGTAACTAGAGTAGTAATTCCCAACCAGTGCTGCTAACTGGTTTCTGATGAAGAGCCTCCCAGCATGTCATGGTAAAGGCTGCTGAAGAATTCTGCTCTGTGCAGAAACCTAAATCTTGACACCAATCTGCCTGCAAAAGACAGGAGATTTCTTCAGAAGGGAAATTCTACTTTTACTAAGTTCACACCCAGAGCTATCTGTAAGCATTCCTGTTTTCTTCTGTTGTAGTTGATTATGTAATTTGTTGACTTTGTTTTCCAGTAGATATAAAGAGGATATGTAATACTCTGAGAAAACTGACAAATAACACATGGAGTTAAGGGTATTATAAAGATTTAGAGCTGTAGCTTTCAAACTCTCTTAGACTGTACATTGCTTCATCTAGGCAAATATACACAAGCTACCTGCTCCATCTTTTCTTATTAATGCAAAGACCTCATCCCTCATCTTTTCTGACTGTAAAACACTATAAAGAAAGGTAACACATGACAATAGCTGCTTTTTCACAGTGCTTTCAAATGCTGATCACTCCTAGAACTCAACATTTTCAAGAAGGATCTCCGATGTACTTCCCTGGAACACAACACATTTTAAAAAGTATTGTCCTTGTAGTTTGGGGATGAGGAAGACATTGCTGAATAGTTATAACTCAGCCAACTTCAAACAGAGCATCCTGCTTAATCTTTTATTTTTAGGGTTTCTAGGTTAGATAGCATTTGAAAAGCTATATGACTGCAAAATTTTTAAATAACTGTCTGGGATATGAGTTTCCTTCCTAACGAGAAAGGGAACAGTATAGGGTAAGATTTATAAGAGGTATGATTGACAAAGCAGGCAAAAGCCAAAACATTATTGGACATTATGTTGGTTAAGTTTGCTGCATAAAAAATTATCCCCAAACATGGTGGCTTAAAATAGCAATAAACATTTATGATCATCACAGTTTCTGTGGACCAGGAACACAGTGTTGGCTTAGCTGTGCAGTTATGGCTCAGAATCTCTCAGGAGATTGTAGTGAAAATGTTAACCAAGGATATCGTCATCTGAAGGCTTTTCTGGGGCTGGAGGATTCACTCACAAGGTGTTTTTTTCACATGGTTGGCAAGTTGGTGCTAGTCGTTGGTGGGAGATCTCAGTTCCGTCTCATGTGAATCTCCTCATAGGCTGCATGAGGGTCGTCATAACGTGGCAGCTCATTTCCTCCAGAGCAGGTGATCCAAAAAAAAAAAAAAAGAGCAAGGCAGAAGGGCAAGGACTTTTAAACTCTAACCTTAGAAGTCACACACCATCAGTTCCCCTAAAATCAATACATTAAGAAGCAAACTACTAAGATGTCATACATACAAAAAAAGGAAAATTAGGCTCTACTTTTTGAAGGGAGGAGTGTCAAAGAATTTGCTGACATACGTTAAAACAACCACAGGCATTAAAAGGAGTTTGAATTCTGTTCTACTTTATTCATTCAGTCATCTAGCAAATATTTATTGAACACCTACTATGTGCTAAGCATTGTTATAGGCACTAAATACAACCTCTCCTAGAGAGTGACACTTTTGTTAAGACCTACAAGGTGAAAAGAATAAAGAAAGAGATTTCAAGCATTTCTGCATCTGCCAAATCCACTCACCCCCTATTCTCTCCTTAATCTCTGTAACTGGCCAGTCCACTTGGTGGTCACTCAATCTCTGGGTTAAAAATTCCTCAACTGTAAAATGATGACTTCCCTTTCAGCTGTAACATTTTCATCTTTCATCCTGGAAAATAGGGCAGTTTATTTTAATTATTGAAATATACTTAAGTTTAGCAAAATAGGACTGAAACTAAGAACAAATAAAATAACAATGACTAGTTACAGAGATACTAATTTATGCACACTTGAAGCTCCCATAATCAGTTTCTACTCTTGTGGTATATTTCAAAGAATGTGATTTAGCTTATGCTTGATCAATGAAATTACCTAAGGTGTATCTTTAGCTGGGTGGTAATATATATATATATATATTTTTTTTTCATATACTCATATATTCATATATATATATATATTCATATATATATATAAACTATATATAGTTTCCTGTGTTACCATCTGGCTAAGAGATCTTTGAATTTAAAAAATTTTAAGACCAGTCATAATTCTTTTCAAGACGTATTCTTGAACTGGCTTTTACTCATGTTTAGTAATTTCATTTACTGTTCTTTACTATTTACTAAACTTATCATTAGAATTAGAGAACAGAATTCCCCAAATAAAATACGTACCTGCAGCAAAGACACTCACACTTCCCCTACAAACACCTCACCTCCTGAGAGACAGGGAAAATGGAACAGGGAAATAACAGTGAAGAACGTTTTCTTTTCTCTAGATCTGCTGTCTTGTTTTCATTAAGACGTCCTAATTTCCTCCCAGATCTGTGTTCTTGGGCCAGAGAGCAACTTCTTCCTGATATTAATTTCTCATTCTTTACTGCTAGGACAGTATTTTATTCATGCTTCTCTTCTGGCAATTATAATATATCTTGAGCTATAAATGATTCTATATAGATGTATTCTGTGACTTCTGCTCTTGAGGGCAGGAACAATACTATATAAATGCAAGGGGTCTTCAAATTGCTCATGGAAATATTCATATTATCTTTCAACTCCATTTTTCCATGAACTCTTAGAAGTACCCCTCATATTTGTTACAAGATGAGAACATAGTAGATGTTAAAAAATAAGTGACTGAATTCTCTAAAATACAGCATAACTTCTAGATTTGTAAAAAACAAGCATAAATATGTAATAAATCTGAAAACTGTTATCAATGACTAATAAATAATACAGACTGAAACCAGTGCCTAGGTGAAAATTTTTAGAGCAAATCTGGTGCCATCAAAAAGACTTGGGCTGGGCCGGCCTGGTGGTGCACTGGAGAGTGTGCCGCTTGGGAGTGCGGCGGCGCTCCCGCCGAGGGTTCAGATCCCATGTGGAGACCGGTTCCAGCTCACTGGCTGAGCGTGGAGCGGGCGCAACACCTAGGGTTGGGATCCCGTTGCCGGTCCCCGGTACAGGCGTGACACCAAGGGTTGCGATCCCGTTACCAGTCAGTAAAAAAGACAAAAAGGAAAAAAAAAAAAAAAAGACTTGGGCTGGCCAGTTAGCTCAGTTGGTAGAGCATGGTCAAGGTCAAGGGTTCAGATTCCCATATTGGCCAGAGCCCCCCCCCCCCCAAAAAAAAATCTATTTATTTATTTTTTTGAATTTTATTTTATTTTGTCAATATACAATGTGGTTGATTATTGTGGCCCATTACTGAAACCTCCCTTCCTCCACTCTCTCCCCCCTCCCTCCCAACAATGTCCTTTCTGTTTGCTTGTTGTATCAACTTCGAGGAATTGTAATTGTTGTGTCTTCTTCTCTCCCCCACACCCCCAGGTTGTTTGTGTATTTATTTATCTATTTTTAGCTCCCACACATAAGTGAGAACATGTGATATTTCTCTGTCTGTGCCTGACTTGTTTCACTTAATATAATTCTCTCTAGGTCCTTCCATGTTGTTGCAAATAGCAGTATTTCATTCTTTTTTATAACAGAGTAGTATTCCATTGTGTAGATATACCACATTTACCAATATCAATACTGGACAGATCATCTAGGCAAAGAATCAGCAGAGAAACACAAGACCTGAACAACACTCTAGACCAAATGGACTTGGCAGATATCTACAGAACATTCCATCCAACAACCTCGGAATATTCATTCTTCTCATCAGCACATGGATCATTCTCCAGGATAGATCACATGTTAGGTCACAAATCAAGTCTCAACAAATTCAAAAACAGTGGAATTATCCCATGTATTTTTTCAGACCACAATGGATTAAAATTAGAAATCAATAACAAATGAAAATCTGGAAACTATACAAACACATGGAAATTAAACAGCATTCTACTTAATGACATATGGGTCCAAGAAGAAATCAAACAGGAAATCAAAAAATTTATTGAAACTAATGAAAACAATGATATATCATATCAAAATCTCTTTAAATTGAATGGTAACATTGACTCTTATATTAATAAAAAAGTAATTTTATATAATCAGTCATTTCACGTCATCCAACTGATGAATCTTCATTTATGTAAGGGAGGATTCAAGTTATATGTCCTGACAGAATTAAGCCGGAAAAGTTAAGATTCTAAAAAATTGGTAGCAATGATAGTTCTTAGCATTTTGGTCCTTGTCCAAAATATTGATGTTTAACCATTCATTACTTTGCATGCTGACATTATCTCTGTATAATTTATTTGAAATGACATATAAATATGAATAAATCTACTTGCTTTAAAGATGTTTCCAAAGCTTCAATAAATATACATTTGATAGATATATAAATATTAGCTCGTGTTCATTTAATTTGCCAGGATAATCTGATTACCAAAAGAAATTCTCACAAATGGCTAAAACCTGATTACTGGTTCATAGTTGCATATTAATGTAAATAGGAAAAAGAAAATTGAAATATTTTAAGTGTTTGAATTCTCTAAAATACAGCATGATTTCTGGAAGCATTATAACTATTTAATAAATTCGAGAACTATTGTCAGTGACTAATGAATAATACAGACTGAAACCACTTCTTATCTTTCTAATCATGAAGTAGATATAAATACACGAATAGTAAATTACATTTTAAAATATCAAAATTATATTGGTATTTCTAATTCTCACTTCTCATCAGGACTACTATAAAAACTTTCTTCCCAATCTTCTGGACTATAGTCTGGCCACTTTCCAATTTATTCTCCCCCTTTCTGGCGAGGTAAAGAGTTAAAATGCAGATGTGTCCATGACAAGCCCCTTTTTAAAACCCAGTGACTCCAAGGCTTTCAGAATAAAATTCAGACTCAGCAAGGCAGATAAAAACTGATCCCTGCCTATCTCAGCCTCTCTCCCCACTAACACTGAATTATTTGCAGGTCCCCATATGTCTTGTGTTTTCCTGTCTCATGGTGTTTCCTCTATTGGAAATACCTTTTCTGTTTCTGTGTCTAACTTCAGCGTTTTCATGACTCAGTTCAAACTGAGTCTCTCCCCGTGTCTTCCAACCGTCATTCCCAGTGACTTTCTTCAGACATAATTTCCTTATCTGATTGAGTTCTGTGTCCTTCATCTATGTTCTCTTTGTCACTAACACATAATTTAAAAAAATAAACTAATTATGTATATGTTCAATGAACTTACAGTTTGCTAACACAACAGTTTGCTAACTTGTCCATCTCAGCCTGTGGGCTGTTAGTTTCTATAAACAGGGACCTTGTCTTTTGTCTCTAAACCACTAAAACTGAACACAATGCCCAACAGTGAAGAGTCACCAAACACATTTTTGTTAAATAAATATAAGTGAATGGGAAATAATTAATAATTTTCTATGGGCAGGGGTAATGTTCAAAATATTTAATAACTAGTTGCCAGAGCACCTATTGGTCACACCGGAACTACTGCACCACCAAGTGTCAGCCTGGGCTGTGGATATTTTTGACTTTTTTATACAAACAAGGAGAAAATGCACACACTTTCATGCCTACCTTCAACCAGACTATTTTAGAAAAACACAGAGACATAATATATTGGAAAGCACCTAGATATATGTACACAGTGGCCGGTAATGCTGCATTGTTAAGCCATTATGTGTGAAGAGAAATGCTTCCCTATAAAGTTTACAATGGTGTTAAAGTGCTGCCAAGTCCTGTCCTAATTACCCCGAGGCGTGTTTCACATTCTCTGATGGGCTATTTCTTGTTAAATAGCAGCAAGTTAAGAAAGGATAATTTCCACGTTTAGGACCTGTAGTAAATCTTTATTGCCTTACTTCACACGTTTTGTAACAGTGAACAGTTCCCCCATCTCCTGAGGAAGGTGTTGCCTTGGCTCAAGTTTCCTGCATGTTTAAAAAAAAATTTTTTTAGGGCCGGCCCGGTGGCGCACTGCTACAGTGCGCCGCTTGGGAAGCGCGGCGGCGCTCCCGCCGAGGGTTCGGATCCCACATACAGACCGGTTCCCGCTCACTGGCTGAGCGAGGTGCAGGGAGCAACACCAAGGGTTGCGATCCCGTTGCCGGTCATGAAAAAAGACAAAAAGGAAAAAAAAAATTTTTTTTTTATTGAAACACAATTAATTGTATATATTTTGGGGAAACAGCGTTGACTACCATCTATACTGCAAAAGCTAATTAAGCCCCTACTTCCATTCTTGTCTTCTGCCATTCCAAGCCAAGACATCTGTTGTCACCACAGTGAACTCTCTGAAATGCAGATGTGATCATGATACTCTATTCACAACCATTCAACTGTTCTGCATCACATGAGAAACATCTTAAGGCAATTCCGAAAAATGAGCTTTTTAATAAATGCACGTGCTTGGGCTTTGCACATGGAAACTCCCAATTCAGTAGGTGCAGGGTAGTACGTAGGCATTCTTAACAGTTTTTCCAGGAGATTCCTTCACACAGCCAGGCTGAGGACCACTCATGTACAGGATAAATTCCCAACTCCACACAGGACTGTGGTGAGGAGAGTGACAATCCTGGGACCCTGGCCTACAGCCAGCCCTTCTCTTCCCACCCCCGGCTCCATGCACACCACAGGAGCATCTCATGTAAAGGTGTGGGCCCCCAACCTGCACATGTTGTTTATCTTCTACTTCCATCCTCCTTAGCAAACAACTCAAGGGTTGTGTATTAGATTCCTTTTCCTGCTGTTACAAATTACAGCAAATACAGTGGTTTAAAACAACACAAATTTATTCTTTTATAGTTTTGAAAATTAGTCTTTTAGGGCTAAAACCAAGATGTTGGCATTGCTGTTTCCTTCTGGAGGCTCTCAGTGAGAATCCATTTCCTTGCCTTTTCCAGTTTCTAGATCTGCGTTCCTTGGATCACGGCCTCTTCCTCCATCTTTAAAGCCAGTAATGTAGCAACTTCTCTCCTCTCTGACCTCCGGCTGCCCCCTTACAAAGGCCCTTGTGGTTACGTGAAGCCGGCTTGGGTAATTTAGGATAATCTCTCCATCTCAAGATCTTTAATTTAATCACACCTACAAAGTTCCTTTTTCCATTTAAGGTAACATTTATAGGTTCCAGAGATTAGAGGGTGGACATATGTGGGTGCCATTATTCAGCCTACCAATGGGTGTACATTCCACCAGACTCTTGGGAAGATGAAACCAAGGACAAAGCCTGAGCGAGCCCTGGAACCACACTTGGTAATGCTTAAGAAGAGATTCTGGGAAGCCAGGTGTCTGGTGCATGATCTAGAAGTTGGGGAGCTGTGGGGTCATGGCGGATATGTCCCCTTGTCCCCCAGGATTCCCTGCCCTGCTCAGCCAGAGGAGTCCCTCTGAAGCTCAGGACCCAGGGCAGGAGCCTAAGGGTGGTACATCTTCTTTCCCCCGCTGCTCTGGCAGTCACATTTATTTCCCTTTCTCCTGATCTATCTACAAGATTGTATTAGAGGAATGCATGTTAGCAAATTGTTTTACTCTATTAAAAGTTCTTTTTCTCTTATTTGCATCCCTGCCTTTTACTTGTCATGAAAGAGCCCCATTCCATGCCCACTCACTGTTTTTAACCACCCCTACTGGCTTTCCCTTCCTTTGAATCTCTAATTCCATCCTTCCGCCACCTCTTCAGTATTCTTAAAATACAAAAGATTTCACTTGCTTGCTGTGTTTTTAAAAATATGCTATCCAGCTAGTAAGTTATTCCTGAATCTTACAACATTGTTAATTCATTCCTCTTATAATATTTCTTTTTTAGTTTTGAATTTTCCACCACCGTTTGAAGTCTGCAGATTTTCTCCTGTAATCGAATTTAAAATTACTTGTTTTGCTTGCATACTCTGTACTTACATTTTGCTGGATCTTGGCCATTTTGAATAATGTCTCCACACTTATACAATGTATATAGAAGAATTTTTATTTCAAAAAAAAAGTATTTTGAAAAAAAACATTTTTCTCCTAAGTTTTTAAAAATCCCTTAACTCTCATCTGTGTTTTTATTTATTCTTATTAACTTATTACTTATCTATGTTTAAGGCTATGACATGGTTTGAGAGAACTGTTAGATTTTAAGAGTTTATGAATTATTTCACAGGTTTCCTTTTTTATGAAGTTCTGTGGTTTTATTCTTTAATTTTAATTAGGTGTTACATATTCCTAAGGCACTAATAAAAATGCCAATTTACAATTAGTGAACTTATAAAATTTCAGTAAATTTTTATCTATGACTATATGATAATGTTATAATACTACCACCCCATGTGCTCCATGGCGGTGCATGTGTCAGTCTTATTTATGACTGTATCTCAGCGATGGTCCAGCCACAATGGCTGAATTTTAGCAGATAATTGAGTAAATGAGTGTGAGAATGAATGATAAAATTTCAGAAAGGCTTTTAAAAAATAATATAAAGGTGTTCAATATAAGCCACACTACCATAATCAGAATGTTGAAATATAGGCTTTTAATTTTCAATCAAATTTGTCATCAATCCTAGCCTATTTATACACTAAGGGTGCTAACTAAACTGTGTATATTCAAGATAATGGTGGTCTATTTAAATAGATTATGAATTGATAAATACAGAAGATATTATATAGACATTATTTTATATAGATACTACATATAGTGAGCCTTCTATATATTTTAGAATTATGTAGATATTAAGATACTAAATATACTAAAGATATTAAGATGTCTTTAGTTTAACAAAGTGTTAGATGATGGGAAATGTGAATCTCTGGTACTAAAATGAAGACAGGAAATGAGGGAAATATTTTTTCCTTATATCTTTCTCCTCATTCCTTCAGGAATTGTGAAAATTGGTTCACTGTGATTTTGTCTAGTTTTATGGTAAATATTTGTATGATTTCTTCAGTGTAAAGGTTTTTTACATAGATTCACCATTTCAAAGGTTTACCTCAGAGTGTTCTCTCTTTTCTTATGTTGTATTCTTCCCTGGTTTAAACTTTCAGAAATGCCTGAAGATGTCTTTTTTTATTATTTGTCCTCAGAATGGCTTTACTCCTTTATACATGGCTGCCCAAGAGAACCACATTGATGTTGTAAAATATTTGCTGGAAAATGGAGCTAATCAGAGCACTGCTACAGAGGTAAGACTGTCAGCCCTAAAGACTCAAGTTGTTTGATCTTAATGTTCATACTTTTTATATTCATCTGCAAAGCATGAATATAAAAAATATGAAAAAAATTTATATTCATTACCTTATCTAAAATATGCTAAGAATGTTCATGTTTCTATTATAATCTACAAATGAACAAATGACTCAGGCTTGTGCACATAGTTCTATGAGTTTATGCCTTCATTTTGGATTCGTGTCAATTTGTTTTTACATGAAATTATGCTTCTATCAATTTGCTGTACTCTAGCTTTGGGGAACTTTATACTATTCTAAAACTAAATGACCGTAAATTCTCCCCATCTTTTTTCATCTATATTTTATTTTTATTTATTTATTTATTTATTTTTATTTATTTATTTTATTTATTTATTTTTTTGTCTTTTTTCGTGTCCGGCAACGGATCGCAACCCTCAGTGTCGCGCCCGTACCGGACCGGGACCGGCAACGGGATTGCAACCCTCGGTGTCGCGCCTGCACCTCGCTCAGCCAGTGAGCGGGGATCCGAACCCTCGGCGGGAGCGCCGCCGTGCTCCCAAGCGGCGCACTGTAGCAGTGTGCCACCGGCCCGGCCCATCTATATTTTATTTTTGTTAGGATCCAATACAATTCCTTAAAGGAACAGTTTTTAACCATCGGAAATAATTCTTAACTATCTGTGTTATCACAATTTTATTTAGAATATGTTACTTAAAAAGCTGTTCATATTGAAGCACACGTTATGACACGTGGTTGTGAGACCATGATTAAGGCAACAATTGAATAGAATGTTCAAAATCAATCCAGTTATAAAGTTCAGGACATTTATAAGAAGCAGCTGGAGTGGGCAGGAACTTTGAGAACATCATTTTCCCTTCCGAGGCATGTCCACCTAACAAGCAAAACATGCTTGGTATTCTCCTTCTCATTTTTGCTTGGGCAGATTAAGGAGCAAGTTCAATGATTGTCCAGAACAGTGATTTTTAAGTGATGCTCCAAAAGCTCTTGAGCTTGGAGAAAAAGTGTCAGGAGATACCAAAAGGTTGGGAGCAGGTGGCATGGGAGAGGAGAGGAAGAAAGTTCCATTGAGACATATTATGCCCTCTTCACCTCTTCCGATCACAGTATTCAGGCTTTGTTTTTCCTATTTCATATTTTGTGGCCTCACTGATAAAATTTTAACTCCCTTCTATGCTGCATTGGAGGGAAGGGACATTAAAATCTATTAAATCCATTTCTAGTCCCTTTGAGAAAAAACTTTTTATGGAGCCAATTACAATAACTCTGACAGCTTTTCTCACTAGTTAGAAAAAAAGAATCCCAAGCAATTACTATTAATGAGACCACGTTTCTTGCATATACCTGGAAAACACAACTGCCCAGTATGAAATGATTTCAAGTTCTCTATTCAGCACACAGATTTCACACTCTTGCTCGCATAGATACAGTGTGATTTTTATGATTTGGCGCCTTTTTTTCCTGAGACACTAATTTTGTCCATGAGTAGTATGTGAATATCTTCAGGCAAAGCTTGGGTAACAATGTAAGATTGTATCTCTCTGCATCAGGACCTCTGAGAAATATACCAAAATAAGGAAATCTATGTTTGTTTTATTTTATTTTCTTGAAGGCAGAATCATTTACAAGATGTGACCCTTACACTAGAGTTCTTTTACTCACCAAACAGACTTCATATTTCTAGTGTGTAATTTAGGGAAACTCATCATGCTGGCATTCTCAGCTGTCTTATGGCTTCTTCATTCTAGAACTCTGTACCATTTTAGTCTGGTTCTAGAAATACCCCTTTATGTACGTTTCATTGGTTGAAACTATATTACACTGTGCTCCTCAGAAAATTAAAACCCTCTCTGATTTCCACAAAGAAATGAGGCTTTTGCAAATGAATTATGTGGAGTTTTGAATCTTAGCTTAGAAATATTATATATCTGTTATTTGCTTAATTTTTTTAAAAAAATCATTTAAATAAGTAACACTATTACTTCCCTGATTAATCATTTAAATAAGTAGAATTATTTTTTCTTGATTATTACACACACACACACACACACACACACACACACACACAATTGTTTAAACCCTCACCACTGGCCCTAATGATTATCAAGAAATACATATGAACAAACCTTTATATTTTCCCTTTTAGTATATCATTCTTTAAAAAAAAATAATGTCTTTCAGGGCTGTATGGTTGATTGCCATTTGATTTTCTATGTTGTATCACGAAATAACTTGTGCAGCCTCATGTACATGTGTATGAATATGCTTAAAGAAGGCACTTCCCCTCAACCAGTTGGTAGCCCTAATTTGCAAAAATTAATTACTAATCAAGACATTATGACCACTTTAGAAATCAGATAATTATGAGATTATTCAATACGTTGATGAAACTCAATTTGAGAAAAAAATTTAAAGTTTTAAAATTTCCCATAATTAAAGTAATTAGCATTGGTAAATAAATGATGAAAAAGGAAGCTGCTAAATTTTAATATGGGTTTTCTTTTCATAGAATTAGTTGAAGTACTTAAACTATTCTAAATATTTAGCCTTCTCTTATGATGTTATAGATTAGAATGAAATCTATGTGGTGAGATCCACAGTTAAGTTCTCTGAAGAAAGTTCTCTGACCCTCCAGTTCCACTTTTATATTTTTTTCCTCTCTTCCTTCTCCCTGAATGTTACCAAAATTGAAGGCTGAAAACTTTTTAATAAGGTTTTGTTCTGTGAGCAAATGCTTACCTCCAAGAAACAAAATAAAATTAATATAAACTATAGCAGCATTGCAGGGGGTAATAAATTAAATATGTATATGATAATGAGTCTGTGCTTTTATCATCCATGGAGTATTTAATTTGTGCCAGAGTTCTAAATTCAGGCTACTATTTTTTTGTCTTAACATTATATGCTTTACTCTTCTGTTCAGCAATGTGTTAAGTTTAATTCAATTCTCATTAAAAGGAAAAAAGTTCAATTCTTATTGTGGTCGGTACTGCATACACAATATGATACACTTGAAGAAAAGTATTTTCTCTTAAATTTAAAATATATTAAAAAATATTATTGAAAACAAATTGAGTAGTTTGATTGTGGCAAATTAGCATCGTCTCTAGAATGTAATCTTTAAATTTACCATTCTGTTGCTGTCTCTTCTCTGTATGAATGGAAACTTGTAACTCTGACTTGTTTTCAAACTTTCGTGGATTAAAAGAGGTTTTTATATAAAAAGAGCATAGAATATATATATATACACACACACACATATATGTGTGTGTGTGTATATATGTATTTTATTTTTGTCACCTTTCCAAGAACTGAATACCTGTTTCTAGAGAGAAAATATGGCTTTCCAAATTTTCTAGCATGTTATCTATCTACCCCTAAGACCCCTCTAATTTTGTGTTATCTGTGCTATTATGTTTTAAGCTCACTCCTTTTTAAGTTTAGAATTGAAAAGCTGATTTTTTTAAATTACCTAGCACATGTAATTTTATATCTAAATGACTTAAACAATATAAAATTCAACTATTAAGTGCAAAATTAATCAGTTAGTTTTCCACAGAATTTTAGATCATATTATGTCCCAAACTTCCAGAACTGAATTGGTAACAGGCCATTTTATGCACTATGGTTATCGTTTTCTCCTAACCAATACAGAGATATTTACCAACTTGCATGGCAATCACATTTTTTATTTTCCTATCAAAGTTACCATATCTTTGATTGCCAGTCACACTTGGTCTCCATTCTTTCTACCCTCTCACTTTTTTTTGCTTTGCATAAGCAGGGATTACCTAGGGTTGGTTCTAATTTTTATTTTCCCATTGGAAACATAAATTTGAACACATCCTATATGTAGTATTCCTTGCTACAAAATGCAGATGTTTTTCAAAATGTATAGAATAGAAATTAGGAAAGCAATCTGATTAAACTAGTCCATGGTGTAGCCAATGACTGGTTATAATCTCCTTGTAATCTTCACAGTAATACTTAATTCTTTTGCTCCATAATCTTAATCATTAATTTAAAAATTAGAGGCACCATTGCATGGAGTTGAATCCAAACATCTCAAAGTTAATGGAAGATTTTCTCTTCTTTGATTTTACCAGGATGGCTTCACTCCTCTGGCAGTGGCACTCCAGCAAGGACACAACCAGGCGGTGGCCATTCTCCTGGAGAATGACACCAAGGGGAAAGTAAGGCTGCCAGCTCTGCATATTGCAGCTAGGAAAGACGACACCAAGTCTGCCGCACTCCTGCTTCAGAACGACCACAACGCTGACGTACAATCCAAGGTAAAAGCTGCTCACATTTGCAGAAAGAAGCTCTCCGGCTGCCAGGTTCATCTTGAGAGATGATAAAGAAGTAGGCGATGGTGATAACGCAAAATTACTTCTGGTCATGAAAAGAGATAAATTACTTCCAGAGGTATTTCAGAAAGAGGGGGACTGTCTATTGGGTACAAAAACAAACAAACAAAAAAATTAGACGCAACATAATTTTCTTTAAAAGATGAGTTTCAGTTTTTTAGAAATCTGATTTCTTATTCGGTTTACAATCATATATAATAGAAACAGAATTAGAAAAATAATACTGGATTGTGTAGTGTTTTGAGACGAATTTTCTCGGTAGAATGCATTTTGGCATGTTGGAGCAGTACACCCAATTGCAGTGAGCAGACTGTTTCCTTAATTTTGCATTTTGTAATGTCTTCCCTCTTTTTCCCACACAACAATGCTTCAGATGATGGTGAATAGGACAACTGAGGTACAGTATTGTGGTTATATCAAAATTTACCTTGTTTTTATTTATTTTTAGCTTTTGCCCAATTAGAATAAATGCTCACTAATTCATACTAATGATTAGAAGTTCCATTAGTGGAAAATTAATTTGGAAACTTTTCCCATAATTAAAGCAAATTGATAATTCAAAATATTTAATACAACATATACTTGAAGCATTATTTTTATTAGTGAAACTATTTAAATATAGTTTATTAGAGCAGAGCATGAAATTAAACTCTTCCCTAAAATATATCAGTGAGTGAGCTTTACTATTAACTTTTTGCCAAGAAGAAATATGATCTTGTTTTCTTAATGGGAATTCTCAGGTTAGAGTTTAGGGAAGTGAAAATTAGGAAGGTTTCTCTGCCACTGTGTTTTATCTTTTTATCTAATTGCAGTTGCCGCTTTTTTTTCCTGTATTCTTTTTTCTTTGCCACATTGTATATAATCAATAATGACATTGAGAATATCATGAGCAAAGTAGTTGCTTTTTCTTTTAAGTCTTAAAATACTTGCTATGAAATCATCTTTTTCCACATACCAAAATAAATCACAACCATCAACAAGAACATTAAGAAGCCTCTCAGTGGGGTGTGTGTGTGTGTGTGTGTGTGTGTGTGTAATCTCTCCTTGGCTATTGTTACAAGGAGGCACCAACACAAACATTGTTGAAAGCATATTATAAAAATTAACCTGTACTCAAAGACAAGTGACTATTTATGCAGGTTAATTTTTGCTTTGCTGGGGGTGTTCTTTAGACTAACATCTCATTTGATTGGGTTATAGAATTGTGGAGGTTGTGGACCTTTGATCATCCTCACTTAGTATTTACTGAGAGTAATATATTTCTAAAACTATTATCTTGTTTATTAACATATCTCCATATTGGGACGTCAATATATTTGAATAATTCATATCAATTCTTTTGCTTCATATCTGTGCATAAAAAAGGCTCAACTGCTTGGTGAAGTTTTTCAAAACTGATATCTTTTTTTTTTTTTTTTTTTTGTCTTTTGTCTTTTTCCGTGTCTGGCAACGGATCGCAACCCTCAGTGTCGCCCCCGTACCGGACCGGGGACCGGCAACGGGATTGCACCCCTCGACGTTGCCCCCGCGCCTCGCTCAGCCAGTGAGCGGGGACCGGTCTGTATGTGGGATCCGAACCCTCGGGCGGGAGCGCCGCCGTGCTTCCCAAGCGGCGCACTTATCCAGTGCGCCCCCCGGGCCGGCCCCAAAACTGATATCTTTTTTTTTTTTTTTGTCTTTTGTCTTTTTCCGTGTCTGGCAACGGATCGCAACCCTCAGTGTCGCCCCCGTACCGGACCGGGGACCGGCAACGGGATTGCACCCCTCGACGTTGCCCCCGCGCCTCGCTCAGCCAGTGAGCGGGGACCGGTCTGTATGTGGGATCCGAACCCTCGGGCGGGAGCGCCGCCGTGCTTCCCAAGCGGCGCACTTATCCAGTGCGCCACCGGGGCCGGCCCCAAAACTGATATCTTAATTACTAATTTTAATACCTTTAATTTCTTAGGTGCTTTTTTGGTTATTGTTAAAGGTATATTTTTGAAAGCCATATGGGCTCTAAACATTCTGCTGAAAGCAGCAGTTTGGGTAGATAGTTATAAATGTATTGTATAAATGTGCTGAGTTATAAATGTTTCTTTGAAAACAATAGAATAACAAAGAATGGAAATCCCTCCACCTATAATCCTGTAGAAAGGTGAACTCTGCCTCCCACTTCCATATTAATCAGGGAGGAGTTCCTCTGAGAGGCTTATATTACATGAGTGTTGATCCAAGATTCATAGCCTGAGGCATCATCATGGATGGTCAATGAGTCTGTGTCAGAAAATAAATTAGTTTATATTTGCAAATGAGAAAAATAATATTACTGTATTTAAATAATTTGAAAATGATTCACCAGCAGTCGATAGTTTTTTTTTTCTGGATATTTCTGGGTGACAGGAAATATTAAGATAAAAATGGAAAAAAATTCAATTATTTTCTAAAACAGAAATATTTGATATTTTGTAAATGAACAGCCAGGTTGTAAACTGATTTTTCCCTCCATCGAATATCTGGCATCATGTAGACACAAAATAAAAATATCTTGAACACAGTTGTGTGATTTGGATGGATAGTTACTATTTTGATTTTATCAGAAATTATTTGCAGCTAATGAAATTTCTATTATGTAAGGTATTTGAATGCGTATTTAGGGCATTTTTAAAACAAGCCTATATATCAGTTCAATAGAAAAACAATGGTTGTGATTTAGAAAATATTTCTTAAAAACAATATGGTACACATCAAAGTTTATTTCAAGTAAAAGAGAACAATACAAAATCACACGAAGGCTGCAGGATATGATAGCCAATTAACAGTCTCTGTTTTTCCCATAATATTTTATTAAGTAATAAAAATTATGGAGAGTAAGGACATTTTTCAGATAATACATCTTTGTGTACTTTAATAAGAAAAGATTTAATATGCTTCTATTGTGAAAACAGAAAAATTTCTAAGTTTTCATCAGAAAGATAAATGAAAGGAAATATACTTTTCTTCATTTAAGATTATCAGACTTGTTTAAACATTCTGAGCGTAAATACTTCTCTAATGCCTTATAATTTGTTTAACCCAATTGGTTCAATCACATTTTATTTAATTGATAAAACTTGATTTCATTAACATTCAAAATTGGATTAAGGTGAACTTTTAAAATTATTTTGTATTAACATTGATGCCAACTATATTATTTAATTTTTGTTTTTTAATTCTTTTTTCATTATAACAACATAATCTGACTAAACTGTTGTGAAAGTGGATAGAATTATTATGACAGTGTAAATGATGTATAATGAAATATATATTCTTTGTAAGAATTTATTACCATATTTTCACAGTTCCAAAGATAAAATGCCAACCAACGCTATTTTTTAAAAAACAGAACAAAACTGAAAACCACTAGTTTTGAATCTTCCTCTGAAAAAAGATTATTTTATCCATAATTATGTTAATCCTATGGCTGAAATCTTATGTTGTTTAATCATATTCTATTTTTCTCTAACATGCTAAATCAACTCAAGAAACATGGTTTTGTATAGAAAACCAGATACATAAACAGATAAATAGGTAAGGTAATTAAACAAAATGTTGCCAATAAGTGTAGGATTTTTATTTGCTTCTTTATGTATTTATTTATTTAACACCTTATAACACTAAGATTTAAAGAGTCTTATTAAAGCATTTATTATCTGAATTGTGTTGCTCATATATGAGATAAACAGTTACCATGGGATTTTCTTCACTAATGCAATGACCACAACATGTAGAGGTGAAAAACTTTACTGACTGTCATTTCTTTGCTTTCCATAGAGTGGATTTACCCCTTTGCACATAGCTGCACACTATGGAAACGTCAACGTGGCAACTCTTCTTCTAAACCGGGGAGCTGCTGTGGACTTCACAGCCAGGGTAAGGATTAAAATAGTTTCTCATTTTAGATAGCAGTAAATGGGTATTTTAAGAAAGTAAGGGGCCGGCCCGGTGGCGCACTGGATAGTGCGCCGCTTGGGAAGCGGGGCGGCGCTCCCGCCCGAGGGCTCGGATCCCACCTCCAGACCGGGTCCCGCTC
>NW_007726113.1:1381935-1441781 GCF_000696425.1 Galeopterus variegatus | reverse complement strand
GGAAAAAAAAAAAAAAAAAAAAAAAAAAAAAAGAAAGTAAGAAATGAGCTCAGCTTTTTAAAGGTTTTATTTCTTTTTCCTTGCCTGAAGCTATGCTAGAGATACTATATTTTCCATTTTTTTCCTTCAAATCACAGGAAGTCATCATGACCCAACAAGTGAAAAATAAGAATGTTGTAAATTCAGATGAACACAAATCATTTCTAATAGCTAAGGCAGGTATTAATTCTGCTGTTAGTATGCTACTTAAAGATCATTCCGTGAATCATGAAAGAGCAGCTTCAAACAAAAAAAATTAAACTGTTAAAATGTCAAATACGAAATATGTAAGTAGTGTGTTATACAGTGATTATAGGGCACACAAATTGACAGGGATTTTTTTAATGAATTAAGAATTTGCTTATATGAAAAGTCTTGCTAAAATATGTAAAAAGATATCACATTGTTATATGTTTAAAGGTATGCTTTTATTGGAAAGAATTCACTTACATGATAATTATAAAACTCAATTTACTTAGTATGAACCAGTTAACAAGATATTTGAATATTAAAAAAAATTATGGCACCAAAAAACCAGGTGCATATTCTTACCATAATGATGACATGATAGCCAATAAAATACATAAATATAATTCGTATGTATAGTGTATTTGTTCTTAGAATTCTTCTACACCGAAACAATGTTGTGATATTTTCAAGTTGTTTTTCTTACTGAATTATTCTGAAGATGTTTTTAAGAATCATTTTTCCATTGGGCATTAATAGGTATATTTGTATTCTATTTTTAAGCATGGGAAACTTTATGATCCTGTACTCTTTAAGTGCATGGGTGTTATAGAAATAAAGACTTTACCCTAGGCATCTGTCAGGTAAAATTGGAATTTTTGTTTCTCCTATGCAAAAGTTCTCCCTTTGTCTCTTGATTTTATAATGTGTACATTCAATACATATATTGCAGTTATTGACTTAGTTATGCAGTTTCATTCCATTTTTCCTTCTCTAACTAGAGTGCTTTGTGGTTTGTGTGCTTCTTTGTTCCTTAAAAATCAAAGACATTGAAATGTAGAAACTGTGGATCGAATTACCACATAGGTCACAACCTCCTTCGTGCCTGGTAACACAAAATCATCGCCATTATGCCCTGTCATACTCAACATGCTCTTGTTTGGTCTTTCCTGGTGTAGAACGGAATCACTCCTCTTCATGTGGCTTCCAAAAGGGGAAACACAAACATGGTGAAGCTCTTACTGGATCGAGGCGGTCAGATCGATGCCAAAACTAGGGTGAGTGTCTCCGTTCTTTCAATTTCCTACCGTTATTATTTCTTTGAATTCTCTTAGCAGGCACCTTAAAACACCAGTCCATAAATATAGGCCATGTGTTTTCAAGGAAATTGCTTTCTTGGACTTGATTTAAATCTCATACAGTATTAAAAATTTTCACATTACAAAGTGAAATTAATATTTGCTCATAAGCGCCCAGAGAAACAAAATGCTAGCCCCTCAATAAGACAGTATTTCAAATCTTTGCTTTGCTTATTGATTTTCTGGAAACAAAGATCAAAGATTGGGCTTACACATCTCTCTTTTGGGTAGTTATAAGTATCAAGAACCCAAACTCATTAGCATACATTAAGATTTGAGAGTGTGGCTTTTACATAAAATGTTTTAATAGATGTTGAAAATCTTTTTCTTCTAACTATTCAATTCGTATGTCATTTTTCTTAAGTGGTTATGCTATAAAGACCTGAGCAGGAGATTTGCTATTATTCATATGGAAATAAAAGTATACACTTAGTATTTTGTATCTTTACTTATGTCATCTTGGTAGAAGGGGTGCCCTTCATTTATTTCAAACTTGTTAAGTAAAATATCATTTTGAGTTTTTAATGCACACCGAAAAAATAGATAATTAGATAGGCAGTAGGGCACAATTGTTAAAAGTGCAAATTCTGGGCCGGCCCGGTGGCGCACTGGATAGTGCGCCGCTTGGGAAGTGCGGCGGCGCTCCCGCCCGAGGGTTCGGATCCCACATACAGACTGGTTGCCGCTCACTGGCTGAGCGAGACGCGGGAGCAGCACCGAGGGTTGCAGTCCCGTTGCCGGTCCCGGTCCGGTACGGGGGCAACACTGAGGGTTGCGATCCGTTGCCGGACACGGAAAAAGACAAAAGACAAAAAAAAAAAAAGTGCAAATTCTGAAGACAAACTGCCTGTTTCAAGTCCTCTTTCTACCATTTACTAAGCTATATGATATTGGCAGTTTTCTTACCTTCTCTGAACTTAGGCTAATAATAGTACCTACCTCATAAGGTTGTGTGAGCATTAACTCGTAGCTATTTTATTTACTTTTTTTTTTTTAAAAAGTGGAGTGGGTAAATTACATAGCTACTCATAATTTTTTCTGATTTTACTGACATTATATGCAGTTATTTTCTTATAACTAGTACTTCAATATTAGGTCTCTGGAGTAGATTATGTTAATCACAGACTTTAGCCAAACTTTAAACATTCCTGTAATACAAAAATGTTGAAATATGTGGTGTGAAAAGTCTATGGAAGATGGTAGAATATGTCCCTTGTGGTATTTTATCTTCACTTTGTTTTATTCTGGGACTTCATGTTCTCATCGTCCAAGCAATAAGGATTAAATCTAGTTCCCTAGCAAATCTTGAGGCTAGCAAATGTTTTTGTTTAATAAAGGTTATCATCTTTAAGCTTCTAGAATCTACACCAGTCCCAGACTATAAATTTTGGTTTTAATGACATCAGGAAACCTTGCTTCTTAAAATGTCATTTATCTAAGACATTTGGTCCAGAGTGGCTGTGTCACATCGTGTAGGAGTTTTGGAGTGGTTTGCATTATCAAGATCTTTGTTGTGGTCTCCAGTGTCTTTGAATCAGAGTTTTACATGATTTCTACCCTTTGCTTTGTTGGCATTCCTTTTTTTTTTAACAATGCTGTGGGTATGCAGAATTTGGAACAGTATGCACAATGCTGCATGCTTTGCTTACTCGTTCTTTATAGTTAAAGGAAAGAGTTTCTGCATATTACTACGTTACTAATGTAACCACCATAATGTTGCATTACTAACATACGTTACTAACATAAATTTCTCCCTTTATACTGACCTGTTTGTTTCTATTGAAATTCTCTAGTAATGGAGATTAACAAAGGAAAGACAGCACTTTGCAAATGCAAAAATTTTTTATCTTCACTAATGTCTTAGGGATGCACATTGCTTTTATTAAAGATTTTCCGAAGTATTTATTCATTACTGAGGCAGTTGATTTTGTTCTTTATTGATCATCTCAATATTTACTTAGTTCTTTAAAAGATGCTCTAAATTGCATGGCTCACATATATTTGTATATACAATTAAGTCTAACTCCAAATAGGCAGTATATTTTCATAAAAAGAGTACTAATAAATGGAGAGAAATGGATTCTTATGCTAGTTCTGTCATTAGCTAATTGTCCTTGAGCAAGTTACCAGTCAGATGTAAGCCTTGGTTTCTTGTTCTATGAATGGAATATTTGGACCATATTTCATTCAAGGTAGCCTTTAGATACAGCAAATAAATTGAATTTTATTCAAGGATATTCAAGGATTTAAAAAGAGAAAATAGATTTTCCAGTTGTGTACATTGTGAAGACATTGCATTCATTTATTCCTTAAACAAATAGTTATTGAGTTCCTGCTTAGTGCCATGAACCCTGAACAGTTAACAAAAGAGACGAGGTCTCTGGACTCACAGGGATGCAAGTCAGCAGTACCAAAGGAATTAGGTTAGCAGTGTGCTGGTAAGTATATTAATCAAAAGTTCTAAAAAAAAAAATGCCTTTATTTGTAACCTTTGCCTTTGCTGATTTACGTACTGTGAATACTTCCATCATGATCAACTTAGAGCATACAACATGGTATCACTACGTGCAGAATTGGGAAGAGATGTACAAAAATTGGCCCTCACTAGTTTGTACCAGCTGGCTCCAACACACCCAGGATTAGGTACAATACTGAATGGTAACACTGAGTTTTTTACCCCGTAAGTTAAAAATACTTGGTCATCTGTTAAGTAGTAGGATTTCTTTCTATTCTGGCTATAGGTAAAAGAACTATATCCTTCTTACCAAAGGCAAAATCGAGTAGGAGGTAAATACTGAAATGAAGGACTGTGGTTTGGAATTGGGAGGCCAGTTCTGGAATGGTAATATTTGATTTCTAAAGCAAAGGAATATAGTTTGCTTTTTTTTTTTTGCCCTTTAGGAACTGACTTTTTAAAATACATTTAAAAATAGAAAAATGTTTAATTTGTTTTTGTCTACCTTTTTGCATAATATAATAGAACAACTATATATAGAATTTTTAAAATAAGTATTATTATTTCATTTTTTTGTCATAGAATTCTCAATTTCTGCTAGCAAATTAATAACAAATATTATGAATTTAGTATATTCTGTTAAGAATTTTTCCTTGATCTTCTCATTATTGTTCTCATTTATAAGGTTTTCATTTTCTGGAGAAAAACAAGATCTGTAGAAGTTCTGGGTAACTGAAAAACAAATCTTATTCTCAGTGTCTTCCCCACTTTCACTACCATTTTGGCAGTCGTTGAAATGTTTTGCATATTGTGGGCGTTCTCGTCACTGACTAGAATCTAGTGTGAAACTCTGAGACATTTTCACCAGACCCCTTTGCTGGTATCTGAGAAACCTCATTTTAATGGTAAAACATAAATTTTATAGCTAGTTAAAATGAAATTGTTAATTCAGACTTTATTAACAGCATTACTCTTTTTTTGTTTTTAAACTTATTCATTATTTAAGTGTGGAGATACCCCCTGTAAGGATTATGTTTAAAATATTGAAATACATATTTTAATGTAAACAATAAAAGTATGCAAACAACATTAAAGGATGATGAACAAAAAACAAAACATCAGAAAAAAGGATTATTCTTGCCACTTACTATTAGATATAATAAAGTAATAACAATAATGGCTACCAATCGCCATGTGCATATAATATTCTAGGCACCCTGCTAAGTACTCTATAAATATTATCTTATTTCATTTTCCTAACAACTTAGGAAGTGTGTATTATTTTCTTATTGAGAAAATATAGAGGTCTTCATTTGAGAAATGAGACTACCAAAGGGAAAAATACGTTTCAGCGGAGTTAGGTAACTTGGCCTAGGACACACAGTTTAGTAATTAGCAGAGACTTCACATGCGCAGACTTCAGGATACATTACTGGAAGAACAACCTAAGAAGAGTGGGAGGAAAGGAAAAGATAAGGAAAGAAATGGTTGTAAGAAGCTCATGCTGTGGGTTACCAGCTAGATAAATGGTGTCCCTCTAATGTTGATTGATCAACATTAAATCAGTGTTTTGAATTATCTCCATCATAGTGGATGGCACATAAGTGTGGATGAACTGATTCTAGTGAAGAAAAAAAGAGAACAACAACAATAACAAAAACATAACCTTCAAACACAGGCTTAAGAATTTCAGTGAAAGGTCCTGGAATAAAAAACCTTGACAAGAATTTTTTTTTGGCATTAACTTGACACCGTACTTAGTAGAAAATATTCAAAATCTAGTCAGATTGAGCCTCTTGGCAACTTGAATTTGATATCATCATTCACACATCTTTTACAAGGGCGGACACATTGCATTATTAAATGTAAGATTTAGAATCTATTTAATCCTTATCGTTCCCTGATGTTCTTGTTGTATTAAATATTCTCTGTAATGTTCCTATTGTTACTCTGTGAGTGTTTTGGAGACTTCAACATGATTACACAATGAATATTTCATGTAGTTCGTAGAAAATGATACTCTACGTTTTCAAAGAATGATGTAAGGCAGCAGCCCCTCCCTCATCTTTCAAACGAGGCTGTAAGTTAAATAGGGTAAGAAAAAGCACCCCCCTTTTATATATCATGAAGCTAAGACTTAGAGAGAGATTCACCCATCATGGCTGATCTGAGATTCATCCCAAGGCTCTGTGACTTCAGAGTTCACATGCTGAACCATTGCATATAGTGCTTCTATTCACTATGAGGGATTTCTCAAACTCTAGATCTTGACGAAGTCCCCACTAGGAATATGTTTGAGCCATCACACTATATCTAATTGTTGTATAATTTATATAGCAATGAATGCTCTGTAGTTCTACCACATGGTACTATTATCAAGACTTGAAAGCATAATTATTTTCATCGTTTTGCTGGCTCTGTTTCTTTTTTAGGCTATTATCTGGCAAACTTTAAAATAACTGGCATCCCGACTGCTGTAGTTATATGCATACTTTTTTTCTGGAAAGGCGGTTTTTTCATGCTAATTCTCAGATATCAAAACTGCAAGGTCTGTTTTGGTTATTTGATATCTTAATACTAGCTAAATAGATTTAATAAAGCAAAGAATCATTATCCACTAAGGTCCTAGCCAAGAACAGATGGCACACTCAAATTTGATAATTTGATTAGAGATTATTAAAGGTTCTATTTATAATATTGTGGGTAGACTACAGGGAAGGCACAAGGGAGAGTGCAGTATCCCAGGGACTAGTAATAGCAGGGCTCATTACTAACCTAGACCTGAAAGGTGAGAAGTAGAAGAGGTTCCCAAAACTTCAAAGAAGAGAATTGTGTGGAAAGGCTGCTTTGGCAGGTATATAACCTTCAGTAAAGAAATACAGCCAGATTTAGAAGATTCCTCAGAGAGTCCTTTCCATGTCATGCTGCGATTCCCATTGGCCAAACCCAACCAGAAGCCAGAAGGCAAGATAGCACCCCGACGCTCCCTACAGTGGTCAGTCTGTTGGGACACACAGCAGAGTGGAGAACGGTAGAACACGCGTCTGGAGAGACAAATGGAAGATATCTAGCATAGAAATCCTGGAATGTTGGACCAGAAAGAGTGTTGTAATCCAGAGGAATTATTTTTATCAGGAGGAAAACATAACGTGGAAAGATGGTCTTGGAAGCAGAGACACAAAAGATAGGCCGTTAGAGTTCTAGATAAACCAGAAGCTTCTTCAATCTTCTTAACTGCTCACTGTCCTTCATTTTCTCTGATTGCTACCCACCTTCTCTGCCTCTTTCAAATTATTTTTTTTCCTTAAGCCATAAGTCATCAGGTAATTTACGTATTCAGGTTTTTATTTTCTCTCTCACATCTTGCCCATTGTTTCTTACATTTTGTCAAATATTCACCTTTTCCACCCATTCTTCTTTCTTGGCCATGCCACCTGCTGTGGATTAAATGGGTCCCCCAAAAGTTCATGTATTGGAAACTTGACCCCCATTGTAACAGTGTTAAGAGGGTGGAAAATCCAATTATGGTATTTGAAAGGTGAGGCCTTTGAGAGGTGATTGGATCATGAAGATTAATCCATTCATGCAGTAGTGAGTTATTATGGGCATGTTTCTGACAGCTTTGTAAGGTGAGAAAGTGAGAAGGTTAGCTCTCCTGCTCAGGCCATTCTCTCACCATGTGACACTCTGCATTGCTGTAAAGAGCTACCACCAAAAAGACCCTCACCAAATTTGTTCTCCAGACCTTGGACTTCCTAGTCTCCAAATTGCAAGAAATAAATTTTATTTCTTAATAAATAAGTTTCAGGCATTCCGTTATAAGCCACAGAAATAGGTTAGTACACCACCCTAAAAAGAAATAAAATACAAACGAGAGAGGTCATTTGTGAATTGCTCAGGAATCAGAAGCTACCCCAGAAGTCTTAAGGCCAGAAAGCTTTATAAATAATATAACATACAGTTGTGCCATATTTTATTTGACACAGGTATAATTCTATTTGTTAATAAATTCATCTTTGGGAAACTATGTAATTTATAAAATGTTGAAATATATGTGTGGAAATCTTTAAATGAATCTGAACAAACCACCCATCCCTTTTACGAGCATCAGGGAGCATTTCAGGAGAATTTATGAAGATAATAACAATTCAAGAGAGAACATCGAAGGACAAATTAGACTAAGAAGAATGTTTAGGTAAAAGTTGTGTTAGAACAACCAAAATGAAAAATGTATAACCTAATATAATCCCTGGCTGTGGTTCCAGGGGAGTAGGGCTTTAAAGTTCAACAAATGCAGCGTACTCTGCTCTTCTGTCTTCTTGAAAACAAACGCTTGACCAGAAGCCAGTTTCATCCCATTGAACCTCCACATGTGGGATCTCTCTCACTCTTCCCTGTCTGTTTTGTTTCTCTTTTCTCCTCTTGCTCTCTGTCAAGATCTCTTTCTGTCTTGTTTTCTCTTTCACTAGGTCTCCTTTTCTGCCATTTAACTAATTGCAATTCTGTTACTGATCTACTGAGTCATCAGGAGTGAAAATAGATGCAATCTCGCTTTTTTAAAAAAAGAGTGAGATCGGGGTTGATTCTTTCATTCTTTCTGCAGGATGGGTTGACACCACTTCATTGTGCTGCACGAAGTGGTCATGACCAAGTGGTGGAACTTCTGTTGGAACGGGGTGCTCCTTTACTGGCAAGGACTAAGGTGAGTCATTATAGGTAAGATGGATATCCAAAGGACCCTTTAAGCTACTTTTTGGTAATCTCTGTTCTTCTTGGAACCAAAGCATCAGTCAAGCATTTTATAGTTACTCCATATTTGTGTGTTAGGGATAATAACATATATCAAAGTGTTTTAAAATTATTAAAATTAACTAATAAATGCATTAAAATGCATTCAATATATACCTTCAAGTTCTTTCTATATTTTTGCCTGCTATTCTTACTGCAGATGGAATTTTCAATATATCTGTATTACATGTAAATGAAAATACTATGTATAAACGAGAATATTTCTTACATTCTGAGTGAGTCTAGATTTTTATGATTTTCTGAGAGGACTATAAAATACATATAACATTGTCTTTTAAGCAGCATGATTAGCAATATAAGATGAATCCTTTAGTTCATCCAATCTTTATCTCTTAGGTAATACTAGTAAAAATAATCACTCAACAGTAGTGTTGATTCATTATCTTTGGGAAGTAGAGGTGGTATAGAAAGCATAAGTTATGATAGGCCGCCTGCCGAAAACCATTAAACAGGCATGTTGTTCTTTATGACATAGTACATCTAGCATTTTTTGTCTCATTTCATCAATATGCTCAACCATGGAGAAAACCCTTTTTCCATGTAAATAGGAACCACATGGTGAGTTGGTTTGTTGAGGATTTTTCATTATCAAATGTACTTTAAAGCTTTATTATTGTATAGTTCCCCATTATCTAGCTATACTTTAGGTTATTGTGAGAAACAAATTGAAGATAACCACACAGATGTATTTAATGTGATGTGCAACAACCCTTGGATCCTTAAATATAACACAAATTTAGACAAAAGAGACTCCTTACATTTTCTCTCTATTCCATTCCTACCTCCCACTTCCAAAACAGGGTTGGTGTCAACTGATGCTATTACTAGGGCAAGTCAAAGAAACTAAGGCAGCCAACACAAGCAAATATTTTTCAATTTATATTGTTTTAATTGAATATTTAATTGAAATCATTTGGAGCAAAAACTGGCCAACACACTTAAAATATGAATAGTGAACTCAGTCTTTAAAGATGTGCCCCACAGGCATGAAAGGATGGCTTCAAATCAGAAATGTAGGAAGAGGAGAAATAAATCATCTGCATTGTTTTCATTTTCCTACTTATATTGTGAATGTTGTACAGATTTGTTTTTCAAATGCAATGCTGTGAGCTAGGTAACGCAGAGATAATTATAGGAAGTAACAAAGTTTCAGACCATTCATGTTACAATCAATAAAAAAACCTATACCCAGTTGAGGATAGTCAAATATGCTTGTCCACGAACCATAAGATAATCCTGTCTACAGAGTTTGCCTGTAATTGTCATATCACTAATGAAGATCGTGGGTTACTTGGATGGAATTTTTTAAATGGCCTTCTTATAAAAACAAATATTCAGATGTAAGGGTTCAGCATAAAGTGTCTGTGGCTGCATGATTATATTCATTCATTTATTCATGCATCCAACTCTCATACATAGAATGGTTACAATGTGCCAGGCAGTGTTCTGGTCACTAAGGGACTATCAAGAGGAATAATACATAATCTATACCTTCAAGAAGCTCATAAGTTAGTGAGCAAGATAGACAAGGAGATAATTATAAAAAGTAGAGCTATGTGCAGGGTAAGGAACGAGGAGAAGATGAACTAATCAGGTTGGAGTTAGACGATGCCACTTGCCCGGAGTGGAATAGGCACCTCATGCCAGACTATTCTCCCTCCCCTGCATAAAAACTCCCAGTTTTGAATTACCCATTATTCATCTGTCTAGGTGTCACTCCCCCTCATTGTTTGAAAATTCTAGCTCTCAGCAAACCATGACTCTTCACCACCACCCCTCTTCTAAACCTTGGTGACTTGAATGATCTTGGCAAGAACAGTAGGTGATTCTTCTAGCTGGCCTCTCAGTGTGGTAAACCCTCTACAACTTCAGTATCTAACCTCCTGCTGTCCAACGACCCCCTTCTATGTTTCAGTTCACTCTGGAACCCCAATTTCAGAAATTATTTTATTCTGCTGGTTGTAGTTTCACTGTCCCTCATTCACCCTATGCCCTCACCTCTGCCCAGTGTAAATTTCACAGTCATTCATATCACTCCCATACAGATGCGTACTCACTGCCTGCACTTGCATTGCACTCTGATTAAATCCAACTCACATTCATGCACCTGAATGTGGCTACACCACAGTGTGGCCCACCACACTGACTGGGCTCACTTCAAATTCATGATCACTAACCTCAAGTCACCTGTAATGCGCCTGACAATCACACTGTGTTTCTCAAGTCTGTTCCCTCTTGCTCCCTGCTACCTGACTATTCTATACTTATTCTTTAAACTTCTTAGACTTCTTCCCTTGTCTTTACTTTGCACAACAGTGAGAAAATTGAGGCAATCAGAAGAGACTTTCCAAAGACTCCCACTTCCTATCTGTCCAATTTCATGAATCAGAGCCGTGTAGTCTATGTTCTCTCCTATTACCGTCTTCTGGCACCATTGCCTACTCCTTCCTTCTCAGAAACATTTTCCTTATTTGCTTTCTGGGACATCATATTCTTCTGGCTTTTCTTCTGTTTTTCTAGCTCCCATCTCTCAGTCTTCTTTACTAGTTCCTTCTCACCTCTCGGGTCTCTGAATGTCAGAATTTCCACAGCTCAGTCTTTGTGTCCTTTCCCTGTCCTATTTGTACTCACTCGTTATGAAATCTCATGCAGTTCTGTCTTTAAATAGAATTCCATATGTAGATGTCACCTCAGAATTTCTGCTTGGATGTCTACTGGGCATCTCAAATTCAGTAAGTTTGAAACTAAGGTCCTGATATTTTCTCCACCCCTAAACTTATTTCTCCTGTAGCCTTTTTAAGTCTCAATTAATGGCCATCCCATTCTTCTGGTTTCTCAGGCCAAATACCTCATGACATGCTGAATTGTTTTCTTAGTCTCCATATCCTGTCACAAATCCTGTTATCTCTTCCTTCAAAATATATTGCTACGTCAGCAGCTTCTCAATGATTTCATTGCTGTCACTCTGGTCCAGGTCACCATCAGCCCTTCTGGATAACTACAATGGCCCCTAATTGGCTTCCTGTCTTTTTTTCCTTATTCATTCAGTCTATTCTCTACACAGCAGCCAGAGTAATCCTGTTGCCCTGAACCTTCTAGCTGCATTCCACCTCTCTCTGGGTAAAAGTCAACCCCCTGCTCAGATCTGCAAAGTCTCTTACCTCTCCTTACACAGCCTCCTCATCCACTCACTTGAAGTCACATTCTCCTCCTTTCTGTTTATCCATATCGATCATGCCAGGTGTTGTCCCAACACAACGTGTTTGCACTTGCTTTTTCTCTTCCTCAAATGCTCTTCCCCCAAATTAATGGGAAGGACTTTCTTACTTTTATCATCTCTTTTATCAAAACTCACCTTCTCAGAGAGGCCATTTCTGGCCACTCTATCCAAAATTGCACTCATATATACCAATTCTTTTGGCCATTCTCTGCTTTAGTTTTCTCCCTAGGGTTGATGGCCTTCTACCATACTATATATTTTAATTCTTACTGTTTTTGGATTATATGTCTGTCTCCCACGCTAGAATGTAACCTTGATGAAGATGCATTTACTTTCTGTTGTGCTCCCTGCTTTATCCACAGGGCTTTTGTAGGCGCTCAGTAAATATGGGTAAAATGAACACAGGATTAAATGATGAATATTTTATTTTCCACATAACCTTCAAGTGGATAAAACAGCATCAGAGAATGATAAATTTCAGAGAAATCTGCAACACTTCAGTCCAAATATTGTCAAGGCCCGAATTTCTTCTGCACTTTGCTCTTGACATTATCTTCCCCCGATGTGTAAATACTTTCTCATCAGCTTTCTCCTCTTTTCTAAGTTCATTTTATGGACTGCTAAATATAAAAGCAAAACATCATGAATGAAGATTATTTCAAAAACAATAAAAAACATGTTAATAATTTTTAGGTCACATATGCTCTACCACCCACAAACTACCACAATTTTAACTTTTAAGATTTTAATGTATTTGCTTTCAGCTATCCCTCACTGTTGAAATCACCTCCCTCATCAAAAGTATTGGACTGTGGGCATTTTCTGGCATCTTATCCAGACACAATTTCTCCTTCTTTAAATGTAATGACTTGCAAACTAGATACTTGGCCAACATTTTTTTTCTTTTAGTTCCCTTATTTGCATTGGTTATTAAGAAAAGACAATAGTCTCTTTAATAGACAAATGTTTTTTCTAATTTGATTTATTGCCTAATTTTACATATTGTTTTCTGTATTTTTATTTATTTAGCTTTTGAAAATGAGGGTATTGCCTAGATTGATAATTAACAGTGTATCATCCTGCTATCTTGTGTTCCTGCTGTTGACGTTCTTCTAGAATTAAGGATAAAGCTGTTTGGGGCGGTATCAATGACAAATTTAAATTATACTCAAATTTAAAAGTTCTGAGGTCACTGGAACATGGTCCACATTTGCCTCACACTCTCTAGCCCTTAACTGCCCGCTCTCTCCAACTTCAAGTGTCATAACATTATAGGAAAATGAATCACGGAATTTCAGAATTGCATGGACCTAAGCAATAATCAAAGTTTTCTTACCCCCCGACTCACCACTTGCCTCTTCTTCACCCGCCTCCCTCTCTACTTACAAGTAAATAAATGCAGGGCAGAGAGATTAGTTGGATGTAGACTGCTGTGTATAGAATTGGATACAAATAATGTAAGCATCAGCTATCACTTATTTTTATATCTCTAATATTGCCCTAATGATTGTAAAAGCAGGGTGAATTTCAGCACATACTATGTATTCATTTACAAAAGACATACTAATTTGTGCTTTTGCCTAAGAATAGCTTAATTATGCAATTAAATGTTCTCTTAGCTTCCCTCTCCACTAGACACAATCTGCTATATATTCTGATGTCAAATGGAAATTATTTTTTCCCCTGCCATTAACTGAGATCAAAAATTGACTTTGCTATTTTTTGGAACCTGAGAGTAATGAAAAAACGTGGACCTGGTTTTGTTTTGTTTTGATGTGCAGAATGGGCTGTCTCCACTTCACATGGCTGCACAGGGGGACCACGTGGAATGTGTGAAGCACTTGTTACAGCACAAGGCGCCTGTTGATGATGTCACCCTAGACTACCTGACGGCCCTCCACGTTGCTGCACACTGTGGCCACTACCGTGTAACCAAACTCCTTCTGGACAAGAGAGCCAATCCAAACGCCAGAGCCCTGGTAAACCTGGCCCAGTCCTCATTAACTGAATACAGATTGAGACAAGCAAACCTACACTGACTGACCAGTGGTGCCTATACCAGCAATGCATGGTTACAGACAGTAGTTAATCCCTCTCAGTTTGTCATCCGCCACAAGCTGCCCACTTCATGCTTTCATAATTTGCTATTAGATGATGGTGAGCAAGGATAGATTTAAGACAACACCAAGGCAACATTTCTGAAACTAGCGAGTTGCAAGCAGATAGATATGAAACCTCGAGTGTTAAGTAATTTTAAATGGAAAATAAAAGTTGAAAAATAGGAAATTGTAAAATAAGCTCTAGATACCTCTGGAGGGAGTCAGAATACAAGTGTGAAAAAATTGAACTTTATCTCTTTGGGAGAAATAAAAGATTTTAAAATGGTAAATATATCTGACTGTTAGGTGGTATATGACATGATTACTCAAACATAGGCTAATACAAAAGTGATGCCTGAAGTATTGCTGCTTCAAGAAGCATTTTATATATACCATACTGGGAATTGCTCAAGAGAAATACTGCAAGAAGCTATCCCTAAAGCAGCTTCTGTGACTCCCAAGGTCTAATATTGAATAAATCTTTCTTGCTTCACTTATATTCTAACAATAATCACTGGAAGTGTTAGACATGCACTAATTTATGCCTCGTTTCCTAATTCTTAAACTAAAAGCGCATCTTTTTTCTATATGTTTACATTGTTTATTTCAGTTAAAATTCATCTTCAGACAATCAGTAATTAGTTGAGAGATTATCATTAGAATCATCAAATAGTAAATATTATTTTTATTATGAATTTTTCATTGGAATCAATTTATTAATAATTACCTAGGAAGCAAATATACTTTCAGGACAATGTGCAATTACATAAGGACACTCATTTTTTCATAAGGAGTTAAAAATGTTAATTTTCAGTTGCATAGTGGTCAATGAACTTATAACATATCACAATGTTTATAGCTCATAAACAGGAGAATGACTTAGTTATGTTTATCACTACATTGAGAAGAATAAGAATTCATTAGCTTAAGTAAGATCATATGTTTTCCTGAGACTGCTAGTGTATGAAAATATTGACTGGTCATCAGTCCACATCAGGACATGCAAAACTGCTCATTGGCAGAATAGACATAGCTCAGCACACGATCATTGTTCAAATAGAAAGATAAATATAATATATAATGAGTAAGGATGGGGCTAGTTAAGAAATTTTTACTTTCCCCAATTCCTGGACATTAACCTGACTTGAAAAATTAGAAAGTACCTTACAGATTTCCCACCCACATTCCTTTGCCCCTAAGAGGTATTTCTTCCTGTTATCCCCAAAATTCTTCATACTTCTCTTGAAAATATTGAGGAACTTAATAATCATTTATTTATAAAATAAAATTTATCTGATTGGCATATATGTTATAAGAACTTTTAATATAAAAATATAACTTTTGGATATAAATATTATCAACATAAATAATGATTTCTGCTCAGTTGAAACACCTCCTCTGGAAAGAAAATGGTACCAAAGCTGTAATATTTTAGAGAGGCAGTCATGTTCTTAGATTTTTGAAGTAAGATAGATGGACAATTCTTATGCTTTGAGAAACAATCCTGCATCAGAAAGATACATGCTTATCTTGAAAGCATCTTCAGGTCATTTCATAACCTGACCAATCAATATAACTTAAAACATCTTAGAACTTCTAAAATATAATTTCTCCTCTATTTTCTTTTTTCTTGAAAGAGTAAGGCCATGTATTTTTCTTCACTTTTACTTTCTCTTTAACCACACAAACAGGATTATATCCAAGTACACCACATACAAGCAAAATTCAGTGACCACAGGAACACACACTCACTTTTCTTCCCATTTCCAACACCTGCAGGGTTTGAAGACATGGTAACATTATGTGACAATGTAGCATTATTGCCTGCAATGTGCCAGCATGGAGTTGTGTGAGAATCATTTCTGCATGTTTTCAACTAACTTGATTGTCTTTTGCACAGAATGGTTTTACTCCACTGCACATTGCCTGCAAGAAAAACCGCATCAAAGTCATGGAACTGCTGGTGAAATATGGGGCTTCAATCCAAGCTATCACAGAGGTAGAAAAAATATTTCAGCTTATCACAAAACATTCCTTCTTACTCCTTCCTCCCCTTCCTTTCACCCTCTGTCCTCTTCGCTCAAGTTTTATCTATCTGAAGAAGCCCCAAAGCCTCACCGGTGCAGAGGAGTAAAACTGCTGTTGCTTTGTTTCGCAGTCTGGCCTCACACCAATACATGTGGCTGCCTTCATGGGCCACTTGAACATTGTCCTCCTTCTGCTGCAGAACGGAGCCTCTCCAGATGTCACTAACATTGTGAGTATGGCTTGGGTCAGAATAACCGCAGGGAGAGAGAGCGCGAGAGGAACGGAGCGTGGGTGTGTGTAGGTATATGTTTGTGTGTATGTTATCAAAGCAAGCAACCCAGCCTTGAGAAGAGCCCTTGTAATAACGTATTATTGAAATAATTGCCAGAACTTCACCAAAAAGAATCTCTATAGAGTAAGAAATGTTTTAGAAAATAAAATGTAAGCTGTGGAGTGAGATAGCTTAAGCGTGGATTGAGTATGCATCTTAAACGCATTTATAAAATCAAAATATATTTTAAAAAGTCTGAAAGTGAATAGATAATTGGTTGGAATAAAATATTCAGGGCTCACTGTAGCTGCTTGAGTGAATTGTATTCTAGGTTAAAATTGTATTCTAGGTTTAATTTTTGTTAAAATATCAAGTCAGTACCATAATCAACCTTGTCAAAAGATTAAACAGAAATAGACTAATATTAGGGACTTTTATGTGATATTAAATTCTCCCTACTTCAATTCATGGATTTTCCATTTTCTAACCTTACTTTGATTTTTAATTTTGATTTGATTTTGTTTGCTAGAATGGAGGCCTCTCTTACCTGAAATAGTTATGCCATGTATCCTGAAACGAATGTTGGTCTCCAGACAGCCTTCATTCTGCAAATGAATAGTGGATATCCCAGAATTCTTCTTCCTAATCTATTAGGATTTTTACTTCTAATTTCTTTATATTTCTCTCATTTTCTTGGATACTTTGGTCATTGTATCATGGCAAACCATCTAATGCAAATTTTCTCCTGAGCGAGAGAACTTCTCTGCACAAGGTGCAGTCATGTATTTGAAGCTCAAGAGGGGCCACCAGAATATTGAGATTTAAAAAAATATATATGCAACAGAAATAATTCTCCCCGAATAAATGTTAGTGCTTATTATCTCATTCCAGTTAAGTTGTGAAACACAATGTCCAATTTCACTTTTTATTTGTATTTCCTTTCACATTCTTGTATCTCTGTATTTTACATACTTTCTGTGCTGAAGTTTATGATGCCTGGGCAAAATCCACTGTGGAAATAAATTTATTTGATTTTAAGTATTATTTATTACTCTCTCCATATTATTCAACAACGCGAGCATAAAATCATTAAATGATTTGAAGTCTATATTTATAAGTTTCCCTAATTATAGCTTATTGGCCCTAAGGTAATAATATTATATGCTAATCTTTAATCCATTCAGCATAAGAAGAATTTCATAATGTGCCAATTAGAGTTTAATTTCTACGTACTTCTTAGAACTTAAAGAAATCATCTTTTTTTAAAAAGAGAAAACCACTATTCTTTGTTTTCATTGAGACCTGAGCAGACTTACATACAGGCCAGTAACTTTTAAGAAAAATACTCCGTGTACTTGCCCACCTTTTCCTTTCCCCTCCCTCTTTTTTCCACTTTTTAAAATTTGCCTTCCAGTGCCTACAGTATCACAGAAACAATAGTGATATTATGTCATGATATCATGTTATAATAATAACATACACAAATATGTTCTGTGGGGTGCTTGATTGCAATCCCCTAGGTTAATCTTTCTTAGGGGAGATTTTTGCAAAATCTTCAAAGAATAATAGACATAAAATGGAATTCTGCAGCCACTTTTAATTTGCTTCTTAACTGGACAATTCCAAATCTTTTAATGGATATAGAGTTACACTATGCTCCCCTCTGAAGAAAAAAAAAAATGCTACATAGGTATATGCAGATTTTCAAATAAAACATTAATTAAAACAATAAATTTTTTTGACATTTTTTCTGTTTCCTAAAGAATCCCAAATTTGGCAATTGCTGGATTAGACTTTAACTTCCAACTGTTGATCATTCTAAATTTCTCCACTTTGTTTTATCTGTTCATTTGTCCATTACATTCTTTTTCCCTCTAAGCCCCTCAAAACAAATATTTGAGAAGTATCTACCCATAAAATCCCCTTCGCACCATATTTCCTACTTATTTTCTGTTTTTATTTTTGTAAGATGTGTCCTTCAGAGAGCAGGTACCTATAGATAAATTTGCCAGATGAAATACAGGACTCCCAGTTAAGTTTGAATTTCAGATAAACAATGAATTTTTTTTTTTTTTTTAGTATAAGAATGTTCCATGAAATAGTTGAGACATACTAAAATAATTATTCACTGTCTGTCTGGAATTAGAAGTTAACTGGGCATCCTGTATTTTTATTTGCTAAATCTGGCAATCTTGCATTTAGAAGAATTTAACTTTGTCTAGCAACGGGATGCTTGTGAACTGGTGTATGCTCAGAACATAAGGATATAGCTACTGAATCCAAAACTCTTTGCAAGTTGATTAAGAGACTGTGTGAACACCGACTGCCTGCTTGCTGTGTCAGAGTTGGCTATTTCCTGACGCCAAAGTACCCTACCCTTGGAGCCTTTGTGTGTTGCCTGAAATCACGTTGCATTTTTGGATGCAATGCTTTCTGTTGTGCTTTAATGCTTTGCAACATGATGCGGCCAAAGTGGAAGTCAATGTAGCTGTCAGCAGAGTCAGTTTTAAATTGAGAAAAGGGGCATGACTTTTAGTGCCTGCTTTGGACATGAGCATATCCATTCTCTTGCCACACTTGCTTTTGTCTGAAAATTCACTCCAAGTATGAGTTGTTCCAAAACTCAATCACGTACAGATATTTTTACTGAAAAACTCCTTTTCCAGAAAGCTTATAAATGCACTTTGAAACTTAGAAGGCTGAACTGCAAGTTACAGTACATTCATAATCCAAAGTATTCATTGACAACCATGGGAGTAGAAAACCAAGCACTTTTAGGACTATTCTATCTAGAGTACAATTCAGGATATTAAAAAGTTTTCTTCTTATAACAAATAAATGGGTTCATGGTAAAGTTCATATTTTATATTATGTTTAAAAGTTTCCCCTAGTCCTTAAAGTTAATCAGCTTAAGATAAGGAAAACTAGGCTGTTGAATAAGATGGGGTACCTAATAATCAAGAAATGGAAGTCATTGATTAAAACAATAAACACTATCTTTCATTTTCTTTTATTTATACTTATGTATAAACAATGGTAATGTAAAAGGGTAAGGGCAATTTACAATAAAAATGATTACCCCTGAGTCATTTAATGAGAATTAAACAAGACCATTGCTGCAAAGTGGAGAGACCATGTGTGGGTGTATATATGTGTAACTTTTCTTTGGGAATATAAAGTTTAATATCTTAGATTTTATACCTAATGCATCAATTTCAAGTGTGTAAAAACTATAATGAATAACTTATTTTAAGTATAAAATAAGGGTTTGGAAATATTAAGACTAGTATTGGAAACATTTTTAGGTTTTGAAAATCCCTTTCAGGCTTGGCTTGTAAAATAAACATCTAAATTCATCACTGAGTAGGAACTCCTAGGGCCTCTTTGACTTAACTTTTTATAAGCAACTTTACTCTTGCCTTCATTTCTACCAAAAATAGTAAAATTGCTAACCTTTTATCAGACCTATAAATAAAGAGTTGAGGTTTTTTTTTTTAATAGTTAGAAGATCATAGCCTCATCTATTTAGAAACAAGTTATGCGTGAAATAGAAAACAAGTTGTAAAAACATAGTTGTCCAGAGAGGAAAGATCTTTCCATATATCTAATGTCTGAAGACAAATATTGGTATTCCAATAATATGTCATTTTGTAAAACAACTCCAGATACATTTACTTGAAGAAAGTCAAAATTTGTCATAAGAAAAGAAGGCCATTAGAGGACAAATGAGTCACCAATGAAGAAGAGAAAACTAAAGTAGAAAGCCAATTTAATGCTTCCACAATCAAATCATTTGACATGAATTTCTCATAACTTCAAAACAAATGGATCTCTGAATACTGGGGAAAATGAACTGTGTGCTACATACCAAACAAAAGTTCACATTAGAGTTTCTAGATTTAAGTGTTTGTTGTGCAGAGAATCAGAAGAAATTATTCACTGCGTTTGTTAGAAATATCCAATTACCATAACAAACTTTAAAATCAATTTAGTTTATTTGGCATGATTTGCTTCACTTGGTTGAAATCAGCCTTATTTTCTAAAATAGTTGTGGTGAATAAGTCTGTAATAATTTTTATTTCAATAACTTGTTCTAGCTGTAAAATTATTTGAATGACTGAAACTCTGACTTCTTTAGAACTATATGGTTTTAAAATATGCTGATTTTTAAAAACGTCTCTTAGAGGCAGTAATAATGACCTTTTCGATGTGAATATTCTCTTACATCTAATCCTCATCTTTTATGCTGCGCCTTAAGCCAATTTCCTGATAAGTTGTGTCATATTTTGGTGTGGCACAAAGACTTAAGGAATAATGGGATGCCCAGTGCAGCCTGTATCGTTAGATGACATTGTTAACAGTTACTTTACTCATCTCTCAGTAGCCCTCTCAAATAACTGTCTATAATTAAATATGTTCAATTAATCTTAAATAGGGGACCTCCTGGACAAATCAGATCTCTTGTATGAAAAGTCATTGTCTAGTCTTGAAACACAGAGATAAATCAGATGTAAAATAATGATTTTAGAAATAATTTTAAATTTTGAAAAGAAATGATTTATGTATGGTACAAGTAATGTGATTTTTTGCAATGCATTGACTTGACCTTTAGCACCTAAAGTTTCTCATTGAGATGGGATCAAGTTGTGATCACAAGACATTATAGACTTTAGGTTTGTAGGATAAAAGATAACTTCATCACCAAAACCAATCTAAGTTATGCTAGGTTGATTGTGAAGTTAAACCTCAAGGTATCCTGGATGTTTGGGTAAGTTCACTAGTTTGTCATGGACTGAAAACAATAAAGTAAACATTTGTTTTATCTTCATGAGGATGAAGAACTTACAAAACTATATTTTTCCAGACTCAATAATTATGCCTTTTTATAGATTTTTTAAATCCTTGGATATATTGCTGAATTTCACAAAAAGGGACATCTTTATTCTTTACCATCCACAGCAGTGGGTTTATTTATGACGTAACCATCTTTGTTTCCTGGCAGCGTGGGGAGACAGCACTGCACATGGCAGCCCGGGCAGGGCAGGTGGAAGTGGTCCGATGCCTCCTGAGAAACGGTGCCCTTGTCGACGCCAGAGCCAGGGTAGGTGCTGGTGCTCTGAAGTCCTTTTCTATGCATTGCATTAGTCCCATTTTTAAGAGAGGGTGTTATTCTTCATTTCCTTTATTTAGAAATGCCATGGACCGTAAATGAAAGCATCAATTCAGTAACAGTTCTTAGGCAAACAAGAAACACTATGTAAGTCAATATACACAATGAAAAATGCACCACAATTTCAGAAACATTAACATTTGAAAAAATGTTCAATTTAGCTTCTAAGAAATATGGCACTGACTAACATTTTAATAATTTTTTTAACCTAGGAAAGCACTTTCACAAATACCTCTTTATTTTCACAAATTTAAAAATTTTACCTGTTACATAGATGTTATGCATATTAAAATTCATCTCTTACCACTAAAGCCAATCACCTTTCTACAGTCATTTCTTACTAGTTACTTAAAAACAAATTGTACTCAAAATTTTAATGTTTTCCCTTCATCTCTTTCATTTTCCTCCTTTTTATAATGAGGTCTACTTTTCTTCTTACTCTGCCTTTACATATTTAGACATTCTACATTTTCACTATTCCAAAATAGAAGAGATTGCTTGATCAGATTTGTCCTGTATCTAATCACTTCCAGTGCTCTCACAGGTTGATTGTTCCTTCTTTTTTTTTTATTCTCATTTTTCAATAAATTCAGTAATTTCTATCAATGTACTGTATCTTTTATTTCCTTTTCTACTTTGTTCCATTACTTTTGCACTAGCATCATTGGGATTCTCATGGACTATTTAAACACTTTCTCTCTTCTTCAGTATTTGATACACCTAAGGCAGAACTCACTTCAGTTTTTTTTTGTGCCATCATGACTCCATTTTAGAAACAGTGAGGTATTAGAATGAAAGCATCTGGCTGGAGTCACAAATTTTAAGTGATTTCAGGCAAGTCACTTCACTTCCTGGTCTTTAACATTAAAATACGAGCATTGGACTCAGAAACTTCAACACTCATTTTCAGACTTTGTTAACATTGTCTGAGTCGGAGAATTCATTAGGCATTTTCTTGTAAAGGGTTCTTCATGCAGAATCCAGTGATACACGGACAACCTTGATATCACTCTTGTTTTAGTTTATATCTGCCTTCTATCTATTGTACATGTAGTGTAGTTTATGTTCTTTGGTAATCATCATTGGTACATGATATTCTTGTATATTTAGAGCTTTTGTTATTCAGCCACATTCTTCCCCTGCCATGGCATTTTTCTTGTTTCATTTTAAGGTTACCTGGCATTTGGTATTTTAAAAATATTTCTATGGCCAACCAATGCACTCTGAGTATCAAGAATTTCACTGTTTTTTTTTTTTTTTTTTACCAGAAATTGTGGTAATGTTTCTGGTAATTTTTTTTGTAATTCATGTTTAATAATAAAAGAGTTTCCCATTTCTCTTAAAATAAAACCCCTTAATGTTTTTCTGTTATTCAAATTTTATTTTACTTTTAATGGAACTTTACTCATTTTAATGTATCTCTGCCAATTTTCCTATAATGATTTAACGTATTATTATAGCCTTATACCTTTCTGCATGACATCTGAACCCCCTTCCTTAAAGCACCACTGGCTACAGACACTTTCCTTTGAAATACTGTATTTATTTTACATGCAGATTCCATCAGCTTTATTTTTTTATTTCTTTTTTAAAACTACGTTTAGTCTCATAATGTACATATGCAAATAAACATCTCTTAATTCTTTATTCCTCCTCATTTAATTATCAAATTTCTTATGTAATCTTGTGGATATTTTTTTTCTTTTCAGCTCTACCATCTATCCTAAAATGCAACTGAAATCCCTTCCATATAGCATCTTTCTATTGTGAACAGGAAAAATACCATAGCATTACAGAACAGTGCTACCCAAAGGTCAATATGCCTAAAAGCCACCTGCAGATCCTGTTAAAATGCAGATTGTCACTCAGTTTTGCATTTCTAATGAACTCAGAGGAGATGTCAGTGCTCCTGATCTGAGATTATAATTTGAGCAGCAAGGAGCTAGTGTTTTCTTTTTCATATATGCTGTTTTACTCTGTATTTTCACTGTGAGTATTTTATTTTCACTTAATCCTTTAATGTTTCCTTGCAACGGCTCTGGCTCTGATTTAGTTAACATTTGTACAGTGCTTTATAATTCATAAAGCATTTTAATACAAATTATCTTATTTGATACACAAAGCAACCCTGTGGTGTAGGGTGGCCTAGGGTCATAAAAGTCAGAATTGTGCTGATTTGCCTAACTCTTTTTGCTGACATCATTACCTGCCATTCATGTAAAGACTGTCCTTCTCTTTCCTATCCAAACAAACCAGTGGTTTCAAATTAGTCACAAACCTTCCCTGAGCTGATAGATATGACCAGGATATAGGATCAAGCCTGGGTTTGCACCCATTCCTATAGCCCATTTATACGGAGCAGTAAGATAATTGGCAGCCCATCTGGAGCCACATGGAGTGTGGGGTGTCTACTTCTCCCACAGGAGGGGGGGCTGTTCCCAGGAGTGGGGTGTAACAGGTATTGGGCATAAATATGAGCACATATCTGCTCTGTTTTACCTATTGATTTGACAGCACACATGTACACAAACTCTAAAAACTTCCTCTCCTAACCTAACACTATTGCACTAGAATTCACCCTCTCCTGAAGGGGAGATAGTCAAAAATTATGCCCAGTTACTACACTGAGCTCCAAGGACAAGATTTCTAGGTAGTCTGTATTCTTTAATTGGGTTTAAAAACAATATCCATGGTTATGTAATCATGGGGCTAACCCACATTTTTGCCTACTCCCAATATGTAACAAAAGAAAACCTGTATAATCACAGTATATCTCTAATTTCAAAAGTGTAAGCAGCAAACTATATTCACTAGTCATAAGACAGACTGCGCATCTGGGAGCTCTCTTGCTTTAGCTTGTTCTGTTGGCACAGTTGCGGGGCCTGGCATTTGCTTTAGGTTTTGAGCAATCATAGGGTCCCTCAGTTTACTTGAAACTTATCTCATTTAAAACTTTAGCTAGCTGCCAGCGTATTTGGTTCCTGAGAATCCTGTTAGCAAGTAACTAATAGAAGAAGTTTGTCAAATCTTTGAACCTTGTCCCAGGCACTGTCATTTCTGTCTCTTTGTAAAAGGACTCAGCAAGTCTCACTAATTTTGGTTGCCTTACAGCAAAGTAAAACCATAGACTCTGCTGGTAAAGCAGACCTTATCTACTTCCTGGTCCAGACTGTGTAACAGTCAGTGATGCTTTGTGATGAGGGAATTGTTGCCTCTTATATTTGGAAGTGGTCTAGGGGATCAGGCTTCCCTCATTTCTTTTCCTCTTGCCATGAGTCTTTTCTTCTACACTTTTCCAGTTCTTTGTCTTGGCTTGAATTAACTTTAGCTTGGGGCAGCAAATTCAACTTCTGCATTTCAACAGGGAAATAGTTGTCCAAACCTCCAAAAATCTTATATCCCTAGTTATAAGTTGAAAGATTCTTTTTAGCAATATTTGTATATTCTTCCCTTTTCCACTTCCAGATAAAATTGTACCAATTTTTTTTTTAAATGGGCGAGACATCTTATTTCTTAATTTTTTTTAAAAAACAAGCACCTCAATGCTCTGTGGTCTGAGAACCAGGAACAGGGGTTGATCATTTAACCAGTTACGTAGCTACCACCAGCCAAGGACTGCCATTTCTCAGCTAAGGATTGAAGGGTCATCACCACCCCAACTTTTCCCCTTACTCATTGAAAAACGCATTTTAGAACGTGTCCCTTGAAATGCCCACTTCTATCAAATTCTACGGCCAGAGGTCTGAGAAGGGAAATCCAGAAATGACAAATGTTCAACATAGCTATTCTCAAGTTCCTTGGTTTTTTTTATCGTTGTTTGTTTTGCTAACCATTTATTTTTATAACTGTTCATTCTCTCCATTCCTCTATTTTCTCCTCTTTATTTTAGAGGAAGTTGTATCTTCTAACACATTGTCACCCTCCTTTCCTGTAGATAGTCACCTCATTCTGTTAGTTTTCTTAGTGACCGTCTGATTGTATCTGTTTCTGTAGAATGTATAGGCAAAGAAATGTTGTCTTTAGAATCCAATACCTGAATTTAAGTCTTATTTTAATAGCTGAGTAATCTTGGGCAATCTTGGAGAATGCATTTAATTCCTCTTAATTTCTTTATCTTTTAATTTTCTCTCAGGTCTATTATAAGAATAGGGTCACATATGAATTGTACATGAAGAAAGTTCATAAATTGCAAATTTTTATAAAATTCCTGTTCTGTTACTAAAATAATTATATCACTATTACTTATTATTTACTTCTCATCACCCCGAAATTCATGCAATGCTATTTCATCTCTTCCTGCAGCTTCCTCTTTCTTTCCTTCTGATTTTAAGTTACTGCATTTGTTTGGACAAATCTTCCCTATTCTATTCTATCTTTTTTCCATTCATTCTCAGCCCTGGAAGCTGGCCCAGCTCTTCCTTCCTCACTTTTATTATAACATGCCCTTGGGCAGATTGTAAAGATACACCTCTTTTCATCACTAAGGTTACACTTAATTTTTCTTTGAAAGGAGATAGTGATTTGGCATTGTTCTCTTAACACTGAAAACATTATTTCAGACTACACATTAGAGTCAGGTGATTTCTTGAGCCTCCTTGAACATGTCCTTCCTGCCCCTTATACCCAGCTATATCCTCTCTCTGCTTTTAAATGAAAAGCACTTGGCAAGTAGTTTATTCTATTTGCTTCTTGCCAGCAAGAAGTTCCATTTCTTCTTTGAAGTCCTGCATGCAAGTCCCAGACCCATCTGCAGTGTTTCCTGAACAACATCTTTTCAAGCCAGATTACAATATCTTCTTTATTCACAGTTTCTCCTTGAAGAAAATGACCAGCATTTTTATCCTTGTCCTGCTGAGTGTAGTAGAACAAAGTTTTTACAGCATCCCTGGTTCTTTTTCTCTTGATACAGTTCCCAGAATAAATCCTGCCTCTAAATGAAAGCTCCTGGATGAGAATCTAGGTCTTAGGACTTCTGGACTAGATTTTGTTCTTATTCAAAACCATGAGTTAATTTATATTTAAACGTAAGTGTGAACTGAAGCCTTAATGAGTTGGGAAATATTTTTGAGTGCCCAGAAAATGACCAAGTTCATGGAAGTACATATTTTTAAAAAATCTAAGGGAGATTTTGTGACCAAATAGATCACTTCTATAGCAAAATATAAAATAAACCATGAGCAGAGTAGTATTGATTTCCTTTTGGGTAGGAGTTCCAAGAGATTCCAAGAAGTCATCATGAAACATCTGAGTGAAACATACTATTAGTGAAGTTGGTCTGCCTGGCACTAACTTTTTACTCAACTTGAGTTGTAGGAGGAACAGACACCTTTGCATATTGCCTCCCGCCTGGGTAAGACAGAAATTGTCCAGCTGCTTCTACAACACATGGCTCATCCAGATGCAGCCACTACAAATGGGTACACACCACTGCACATCTCTGCCCGGGAAGGCCAGGTAGATGTGGCATCAGTCCTCTTGGAAGCAGGAGCAGCCCACTCTTTAGCCACCAAGGTAAGGAAAATGGTTTCAGGACAACATGGACCAAGAGGATTCATAAGTCAGGGCACCTCTGCTCTGCTACACATAGTATCAACAAGGGGAGATCTCTTTTAGGCCTCTGGCTTGCTTTTTTCCTCTGAATATTTTAGATTCATAGTCTAAATAATCAAAGAGGATTATGACATTCCATATAATATCTTCAATAAAGAGTGTTGGATTCCATTTTTCTAATTAATGCCAGTATTGTTTCCAGTACAGGTATCTAGTACTTTTAAATTGATTTCTGTAAATCAAAAGCTACTTTTTCCTCTCTCCATTATAAAATCCATGATGTATTCTCAAGAGAAAAAAAAGTAAGGTTCTCAGATACAATGAACTGGAACTCCTAATGTGGAAGAGAATATTGCATTACATCAGCAGTACTATATTTGGTGAGAGTTGTAGTACTGGACTGAAGCTCACTTTACTTAATCTTGCATTGTCCCAATCCTAGGATCAGCCATCACCAATCTGGCATTCCCATTCCCATTCTAATCTCCAATCTTTACTCTACCAACTACACTTTTGCTTAGGTATTTACAGTGTTTAAACAGAGCTGAGCTGGAGATTCACACTTTATTAGTTGCTATTGCAGTCAAACAAAGAATATACACCAGCCTGGATTTTACTTATGTTGAAAGGTTCATGATAGGGCAGGATAATTTTTCCTCCACTTTATACATCTATTTGAAATTTGCTATTTGGAGGTGACTTGTAATAAAACAGGAACACACTCAGCTAACTGTAGCAAAAGAAATTGAGCCAGTGCAGAAGAGTAGAAAAAGTAACAAATGAAACAGTGAAAGTTTGGAACAAGTGAGTTTGTCACAGGGCAAAATAATTCTTATAAATACTACAGTGATTAAGATTAATAAAAAGACCATTTCAATATGCTCATGATGAATAGGCATACATACTGCATGAACATGAACTGAGACAGTGATAGGGCATCTGTCCTCTTAGAAGTACATGAGCAGCCAACTAGCTGTTATGGCTTATCTGGTTGACTATGGCAGTGAGAAATGTTTTCATACAAGAAATTGATAACTATTCAAATTCTGAAATCTGAAAAGTTAGAAGGATTTAAAAAAAAATTTTTTTTAAAACCCAGACACTAAACAACAAACATTTCAAATGTGTAATAATAGGAATAAAACCCAAAGGAGACTTGGTAATTGTCTTATCAGATGAAGTTGTAAATAACTAAAATTAAGATATGCAAAATACAGAAATAGAGAATAAAACATAGACCCTTGTCTTTTAATTTTAGGATTTAAAAAATGTATTTAAATCTGCAGTAAATTAGGACAATGAAATAGAAGACACTGTTCAACAGGGCGGTTTAACAGAGCAACCAAGTAGGGCTAAACGGTGGGTGACTCACCATCATTAAAGCTATTTGTGTTTATAAATACCAGAGGGCAAATGAAATCTTGATGAGATAAACACGGGGTAAGAAGGGTGATGCATGACTCCAGAGATGCTTTCTAACCTTGATTTTGTGATTCTACAGTAAAAAATCTATGTAGTTTTGTCTAATAAGAATGTCCAGATTTTTAAGGGGTTGGGTCACTATTCCAGCAGGAGTTTCAGGATAAGGACTTTACTTTTTTCTTGCTCATCATGTGGTTTTCTCAAAGAACTCTGTTACATCCCAAGTGTCACCCAATCGTTGTGTGCATTGAGTGGAAGGAGGAGAGCTTTAACAACAAAGATTAGTTTATAAGAACTAATGCAAGAAGGAAGAAATACTTTCTACGTTTGTCTAACACTTGGAAAAAGCCAGAAGATTCACTCTCTTCCAAGAACTTATTAGTACCAAATGTTCAAAAAAGAAGCAAAAAGAAAAACATTTTATTTAAAAATAATGAGCCTGGTGACACTGTAAAAGGTCAATATTGCTTCTTGGGTGATATTCTTTGTTTATGATGAGAGCTTACAAGGTCCAAGGATAAGCCATATCTTAAAGCACCCAACCCACCCATATTCTCACTGTCTGTTTTACAGGCCCTGGGCAGTGTTAGAATTTTCCCACTCCCACAGTAATGCCAGAAGAGCATGTGCTTAAACTGTCTGGCCAAGAGGATGGATTTGAGATCATAGTGTAGGAACCGTGCCATCTCGAATCTTAGTCCAGGGACTTACTTGTATTTATAACACACTGCTAATTACAGAGCATGGCTATTGGTTAGGCATACAAGACATTGAATGTGTATGTATAACACATGTGGAGAGCAGTCTTTTAAAAAAGCTTTAAAGCTTCAGTATGTTTAAAAGCCTGGGGTTAATCAGCTCAACGTCATGCCAGAAGTAGAACATATTTTTCAAAAGGAATTGGTCTTTTAGACAGTGTGGGTATTCTGGGAAAGGGACAACAGTCAGGCTGGGAGGTGCTTTTTAATAGTGAGCGTTTTTTGTTCTTTAGACCATTCATCTTGCCATTTCTGTAGAAACTATGTCAACTGAATCACAAATAATAATTATTTTTCCCACGGCTGCTAAAATATCCTAAAATTTAAATTCAAAAAATTGGAATTCAGGTATTATAAAAAGGATTGAAAGAAAGAGAAGGATTGGAGAGACGGCAGCTGTTGTCTCAATCCCATTAATTTCAGAGGTGAGAAAAAGACAGGCTTCCTCCCCCCCACTCACAAATCAGAGCCAGTTTACTGACATTAGTGACTCTTAAAAATCCCAAATCCATCAAGTCAAATGTCAGTTTCCAAGCTCTTATAATAAAATTTCTTTTGTTTAGTCTATCAAGCCAAAGTTTTGTATGTTAAATTTCATTATTTATCCCAGTTCTTACTTATGCTTAATAGATTTAATGCTACCAATATTTTTTCCAAATGGAGAATCAGCATAGTTTACTTAATATGTTAACAAATAAAAAATATTTTCTTAAGAGTCGCAAAAATAAATACTAAATTTTACTTTTGTTCTTTACATATCCAGAAGGGTTTTACACCCCTGCATGTGGCAGCCAAGTATGGAAGCCTGGATGTGGCAAAACTTCTCTTGCAACGCCGTGCTGCTGCAGATTCTGCAGGAAAGGTAAAGGTTTTCAGTAGTACAAGAGTTCTTCAAAAAGTTCATGCACAAATAGAATTAAAATATAATCTCTTCATGAACTTTTTGAAGACCCCTCCTATGTTTTAATTATATAACTCAGTCAAGTTCATAGGTTTGGAGATATGTAAAGATATTTTTCTCACTCTTCTAAAATGAGTATGAGTGCAACTGATGAAACTATGCCAAATAGATGTGGTGGCAGTGTCTGTCCATGACCGTCTATGTACATACCGATTCAGAAAGCAATTTGGGCTATGCCTCAAATGTGTGTCTTGTCACAATAGGGCCCAGAACTCCATATGAGCCGGAATTCCTGCAATGTTAATATAGTATTTCTTATAAAGCATTTTAGATCTTTATTTATTGTGACCGTCAAAAGATGCTCTTTGCTAATTGTAAGCTCAACCAATCAATTTCAGTTTTAGTTATGTTTCTAATATGAAAATTATTAGGTATTTATTTTTGATTCTTTTTTTTCCCCCAATGACCATATTAATTAATTAACATAAACTTAATCGATGTCAGTTTCCACGCATCCTGGTAGCTTCAGGGCAGCTAATGCTAATTTATTAATGCTGAAACTTAAACACACCCTTTACAGAATGGCCTTACCCCACTCCATGTTGCGGCTCATTATGACAACCAGAAGGTGGCGCTGCTGTTACTGGAGAAGGGTGCTTCCCCTCATGCCACTGCCAAGGTGAGGACACCACAAGAAAACCTACAGACATAGCGTGTACCTATAACCTGAAGGCACATGGGAATTGTTTTTTAAAGACATAGTAGGACTGTACTTGTAACTAGTCCTAGCAATAGTAGTTTTTGGTATTGACTTTTTCTTTCTTTTTTTTTTGGTACTAGTATTCCTGCCAATTGCTTCTACAAAACCTTTAAAGATTTTTAAAGAATCAGCAGATATTAAGAGGATGTGCCTATAAACCAGTGGAGATGAATCATATCGCCAACATTTAGTGTTTTAGAAACTGAAGTCTGAGTTTTGAGAAACTGAACATAAAGGCATTACAGGTTTTCCCTTCTTCCCTATAAACAGAATGCTATGATATAACATATCTTTTCATGTTATTCTTTCAGAGACTTCAAACTTTTCATTGTGCTGTATGAAAGACTCTGTTTCTTTGTCTTTTAAATGTTTCCACCTGTGTTAACTGTAGTGCAGATCCTTTTAAGGCTCTAGATAGACTAGGAATGCCTTTTTGGTATATATCTAGCACCAACTTTGTACAAAGCCCTGACTAGGACTTGTACCTGCATACAGGGTGTTGCACACCATTTGAGTCGCCCCTTCATTACACTGAAAATATATGTGAATGTTGTGTAATATATAAAGTCATCATTGCACCTTTCATTTATTCATTCAACAAACATACTTTGAGAACATATCAGGGTTTATTTTAAAAAGAAAAATAATATTTATTGGGATGGGAAAATATTCGTGGTATGTTAGATGACACAGTAACACACTACCACTTGTGTGCCAAACACTGTGACTAACACTTAACATGCAATATCTCATTTAATCTCATAAGACTCCCATGAGATTGGTTTTATAGTGATCTCCATTTTGTGGATGAGAAATTGAGATTTAAATAGTTTAATTTGTCTGAAGTCACATAACTAATAATGTTAGAGCTAGTACATGACCTCAGGCAGACTGATTTTAGAGCCACCGTCCTTAATCACTAGGTCCATTGTGTCCCAAAGCAGTGCAGAGAGATTTATTCCTCTTCCATTATATAAATATGTACATATATACACACATATCTATGTAAATTATTCATATATACATATATAATAAAATGAAATACTATATATAAAAATATATTTTGTATAATACCATGTATTTTATATATAGACATGTTATATATAATAAAATATGATAATTATATATATAAAACTTTGTACACACGCATACATATAGATCTATATATATGAGAGGTCTTCAAAAAGTTCATAGAAAGATTTGTATTATCTTTTAATTTCATTTTTTCCATGAGCTTTTTGAAATACCCTCATATACATATCTTTTTGATGCCAATAAACAGGTTACAATAAAGTATTTGAACTGTCAAAAGAGGGGGCCAAATTTTTATAATTATACAAACAGTTCTTATTCCTTTTTACCCTTTTTTCTGTCATCTCATCAATTCTGCATTTATGTTCATGTCTTTATTTGACCTAGATTAAAATCTACATGAGGACAGAGATCGGGTCATATTCAGTTACCTCAGATACCCTGAGGTATCTAATATGGTATGGTGTGTGTTCTAAATAAATTTGGATGAAAGAATGAAGACTGAGCAGCTGTGTAATAGAATGAAACCTGCGATCTGTCTAACATGCCAGCGTTTTCTTCATTAGCTTTCCAGGTTGACTGTTCTCAACATAGACATGAAAGTCTTCAGCAACACTCATCAGCACTTTTACTGAACTCTTACTATGTGTAAGGAAAAGGATTGTAGGCACTTGGTGGGAGGTGAAACCCTAAAATGTCTGTTCTCTTCCCACAAGGGGCTCTCAAACTACTTGCAAAAGAAGACTGGGATTATAAAATAATGTGCATGGTTTTCCTAAGGAGAAAAACTCAGCCTTGATCTCTAGTCTCTGTCGTGTTTGGTCTTCACTCTTAGGCACACAGGTAGCAAGTCCAGAGGACTAGCTAAAGCGATCTTCTACTCCAGAGCCCGCAGTGGAGCAGGTGTTTTGGGGAGGCTCCTCTTGTGTCTTCCACTCATCTGCCCCAGCTGGCCAATGAGTATGTGTCCCTCAGCTCTGGGGCCACTCCAAGAGGCTTGCAGTTGGCAGGACCCACCCCTGTTTCCACTTTTGACTCTCCTTATGTTCACTACAATTTCCCCTCCCCCCAACACACACAGTCTCTTGGCTCCTGGAACCTCTTTGCTTCTTTCTACCAGGGGGGTGGGAGGGCTCAGTTACTTGGTTCCAAAATTTTTACTCTTTGTGTGATAGGAGGGCTCTTCAAATCTTGCAGATGGAGTGTCTACCAGACGGTCAGACGTCTTCCATTGCCAAAGTTGACGTCCTCTTTGGTGTCCTCCTGTTGTTTTGTTGAAGCACCCTGTCTTCTTCAATATGTCTCATTAGCAAATGCCCTGATACTTGACCTAACTGTGGTAGAGCCTATATTGAAGGATTAGGGGAAGCTGGGGCTGAAAAAACACATTGTAGCAAAAAGGAGATGCCTAAACTTACATGGTCCACAAAAATCCATGTGTCTTTTATTCGACAGAGCCCATGGACCCACATGCAATATTCTAAAGCAACTGGAGCATCTGGGATCTGTGATCAGGTCCTGAAAAGGCTTCCAAGGAAAGCTGATGAATTTCCTTCAGCAGATTGAAGAGAGATATTTGTCAAAATGAAAGATGCTATTTTTGCTTGGAGAAATGGGGACAGAGTAGATATATGAGGCCATTTGAGGATCAAGATTTGATGATGGCAAAATCTTCAACACATTTAATGTGAACACATTTAAATTCTCCAAACTGCTTTTTATTTTTTGGTATGCTTTGCAGTTAGATTTAAGGAAATAGCGTGACCTAAAATACCTCTTATAGTAGTCTCACAAGAAGCACCTGATCATTATGCTGTCTTTCCCGTCAGCATTTTACAGTAAATGGCAAAACCACTGTTTTTAATTTCTATCACATATTTTTCTTGGAAGATTCTACTAGATTGATAAAGAAAAGGAAAGAAACAATATATGTTTCAGATTACATTTATTCCAGAGATTTATTTTATTTTATTTTATTTATTTTTTGAACTAAGTATGGGGTTTAGAGTTCATCTCCTGTAAGCAAAGTATGAGTTATCCATTCCACAAACTATCACATAAAACTAGTAGCCTCATGTTTCTCCTTTTGAGGCAGCAGATTGTGGAGAAGAAGGGGAGATCCAGGGTTTAAACTGACCACAGGATTAACATAAGCCAGTTTTATTGTCTCATATCTTTTCCATTAGATACAACAGGGATCGTGTCATGTTCACCTTTGTATTCCTATACCTGGCACACTGCCTGGCATACACTAGGTACTCAGTAATATTTGTTGAATGAGTTAAAAAAATATAATCCAATCAGAAGCATATTAGTAAGGGTATTATAACAAGATCATAGAAATAATTCCCTTGTATTCTGTACTATTAAAACCATCTCTGAAGTATAGCATTCAGTTCTGGGTAGCACTATTCAAGAGCAATATTGTCAAACTAGAATCAGTTCAGAACAGGTCATCCTTAGTGGCGAGGGGTCTAGAAATGGTTCTTCTACCAGGAATAGTTGAAGGAATGGGGAAGTTTAGCCTGTAAAAGAGAGGACTAAAGGGAGATATGAAAACCATCCCCAGATATTTAAAGGACACTCACGTGGAAGAGGAACCTGGCTTAATTTAAGTTGCTCTTTAGGAGAGAGCCAATATTATAAGGAGGGGATTTTCAGTTTTGGGCTTTTGGGTATTTATCTGTCTTATAGTAGAATGGGATGCCTTGTGATTTTGGTTGCAGTAATTTGGGTATTGTTGGATGGAAACTTGTGATGTGTAAGAGTTTGGATTAACTGTAAGCTCACTTTTAACTTCTTTATTAACTAGAGATTCTTATTTTCTTCAAAGGTACATATTAGGGCAATTGTTAAGCTTATAATACATGTGTTTTTTGTTTTTGTTTTTGTTTTTAGAATGGCTATACTCCTTTACACATTGCTGCCAAGAAGAATCAAATGCAGATAGCTTCCACACTCTTGAACTATGGAGCAGAGACTAACATTGTGACAAAGCAAGGTGTAACTCCACTCCATTTGGCCTCGCAGGAGGGGCACACAGATATGGTCACCTTGCTTCTGGATAAGGGAGCCAATATCCACATGTCAACCAAGGTATTCTGTTTTTGCCCCTTGCTTCAGTCAATAATCTTCTGGATTAATGTAAATGGAAACCAATCAGAGATAACTTGGAACAAAAAGGAAGGATGTATTAAAAGGAAGTGGGGATATCTTATGGAAGCCAAGGACAGGAAGGGAGTCAAGCCTTATGAGGGATTAGAAAATCATCAGGAAGCACAGGAGCACTCTCACAGACTCTCAGTCTGTGTGGCTACATTTTTGCATCCTGACTTTTTTCTGCAAGTCCGTTTCATTCCCCTCTCTCTGTAGATCAGCTTTCTCTGCCTCTTTGTTCATGTGACTGAAGAGGCTACCCCATAGTTCCCAAGCATTAACATTGCTGTAGTTCAAGCAGTCAGTCCAGATTGTCCTAGTGTTTGGTTCTAATTCTAAATTCCAGAGAGAGAAAAAGGAAGAGTGAGAGAGAGAGAGAGACAGAGAGAGATGATGATGATGGTGATTCCGTCTGGGATTTGGTCCAAACAACTGTGTCTCAGCTGACAGGCCCATGTCCACCACCCAAGTCATCCTCCAGCTGAGCCAAGCATCAGAGGCACCTCTGGGTGGGGGACAGGGAACTTTGGCTTATTAGAAAGGTTTACATAACTTGATTTGGATATGCAAGTTTTCCATGATAAACTATAGAGGATTTTCATACTGGTGGTTAGTTTGTAATTTTGTATTGTAGAAACTCCATTCTGCAAATGTAGAAAACAGCACACATATTTGAAATGCTATTAAAAATGTCTTTGAGATTTGATGATCACATCATTTAATAATCATTTCAACAGCATTTTTAAACAGACCAACTGTCTCTTAATGAGAAATATTTTTATGTTTGCTATTTTAATGTGGAGAAAATCAAGATGAGAAAGAATCTTCTATTTTGTCCTAATATTCAGATTTTTTATACATTAAGATTAAATTATATTTGTTTAGGAGTGACAAAATTTTAATGCAAAAGATGTCTTCTATCTCATTTTGATATTTTATCAAACTCAAAGCTGAGCTCATACAGAACTGTAAGGATTAAAACCCCCCAGGCCATCAACAAAAAGCCTCTTCTCAAGGAGAATGTATTTCTCTCTGTAGGTTATCACTTATATTTTTTAAAGGTCAAAGTACTTTTTGATTTCTAAAGGAGCACCATGGCTGGAGATGATGAACTTTGAAGAACATCGCTTAACTTTCTCAGCCAACGTGCTCATACCGGAGAGCAGGCTGCAAAGTGATGGTCAAACAGGGCTGGTTGGTTTTAACTGGATGTGAACTGGGGGGTTTGGGGTGTTGACTCGGAGCACAGGTAGCTACCTCTACCTGCAGGATGTACAGGAAGAGGATAAATATACTAGGTATTTGAGCAATAGTGGGAGAGAGAAACATATGGTATGAATATACTATAAGTCAGACTATAACTTCAGTAAGGTCAAAAGCTTTTGTTCACTGCTATGTTCAAGTGCCTAGAACACTTCTTGGCATATGAAAGGTATTCAAAAAATATCTGTTGAATATACAGATGGCGTAGGTTTTAAAGATACTCTTTAAATCTCAATTTTGCTTGATGGAAGCTATTTGTGTTTATAATAAAGCTACCAAAGTGTGTCGTTGACTGAATAAACCACTTTCCCCCGTCTTTCTCCATTCATTCATTTTTCAATAATTCGTAACTGTACTTTAATTGCATATTCAATTAAATAAAGTAATTACTTGATTATATATGCCAAACGTTTTACATAAAACTTATCAGTTAATGGTGCTATATAAATGATGGGGTTACTTTTTTTAATTTAGCATTTAGCAAAACTCAAAATAAGGTATACGGTCTTTGGAATGCTAGAGAAAATTATTCTGAACTTATTTCCTGTAACTGTACATTTCTTACATTGATGTGATATTTTATTGATGCAAATGCAGATTACTGCTATGGTTATAATGTAGAAGTGATCAATTATTTAGGGGAATAAATAGATTCAGCAGGAGGCCTAGATGGGTTTGAAATGAATGTTGTTTGGGAGCTTATTATTAGCTGAGTTATTTTAAAGTCTCACATAATAATATAAGTACACAATATAGAAAATAGAAAATGTAATTTGCTGAAAGTGTTGATTAACTTAGAGAATATGTCTTAGATGGAGAGTCATGTTAACTCAGAGAGTTTGTCTTAGATATCAAAAGATGCAGTTTCTGGGGAGAGGCTATGAGTTTTCCAGGACTTTTGTCAACATGGTGTTATGGACGATGCAATGTATTTTCTTCCTGAAACATCGCCCTTTGGTTCCATTCTTTCTATAGAGTGGACTCACATCCTTACACCTTGCAGCCCAGGAAGACAAAGTGAATGTTGCTGATATCCTAACTAAGCATGGAGCTGACCAGGATGCTCATACAAAGGTAAAGCAATCACTGTCATCATTATGACAGATTCTAGCTTAGAGGATTCCCAGCAGCCCCCATTCTGTTCACCCCATGTCCAGGTCCTCACTCCTCAAAAGTACATTCTGAAGTATAACCTTTATCATAACTCTCTCCTGCTCACAAACTGTAGTGGCTCCCCATTTTTGCTAAAATCAAGTCCAAATGGACAGCACGGTATCAGGACCCTTCACAAGAAGACTCCAGTCTTCCTGGCTTAAGCCTACCCTCTCCTTTATTGCTTTAACTAGTCCAGATGCTTTGCGTTTTTCCTCCTGTACTTGTCTCTAGGCCCTGAAATGGCTCTTCCCTGTCTATGTCATTGAATCTTCATGCACTCATTCTTCAAGCCCATCTTAGCTACCTCTTTCCTGCATATTCTCCTGATCCTATCAGTCAGTCTCTCTTCCTTTTTTTCAGATCGTTTTATTTGTGCCTCTTTCTTAGTTCTTGGTCAGATTGTCACACGTGTCTGATCTCCCTTGCTGATGTTAAGTTCCTTGTGGTCAGGGATCTGCTTGTACCCATAGTTATATCCACAGCACACATATATAATCTGCTAAATAATATTCGTACCTTTAAATTGAATTGTTACTCATCTGACAATAACTGAAACTCGACCTAATCCCTCTTCCCTTGAGCATTAACCACCAGAGTAGTAAGTTTCTACTTCACTTATTTAATTTTTTTTATCATTGTTTACAGCTTGGTTACACTCCTTTAATTGTGGCCTGTCACTATGGAAACGTGAAAATGGTCAACTTTCTTCTGAAGCAGGGAGCAAATGTTAATGCAAAAACCAAGGTGAAATACTTATAATTTTCATTTTCTGTAAGCAAAAAGGTTCAGCCATCTGGACACTTCAGTAGTTTAGCATAGTTACATTTTTTTTTTTTTTTTTAGTTTTCCTAAAGTGATTTTGAAGAGGTGATGTAACTTTGTAATTGTTTGAGATTTTCATTCTAATAACCTTTGACAGCCATGTAGGTTAGCTTCAGAACAACTTCTATTATAAAGTTAAAGTAGCTGATGTCCATTTAACAGTTTACTGCAGGATACCATAGGCGCCTGCAAGAACATCTTGATGTTCTGGCAGATTATCTTTGTATTGTTTCAGGGCCTTGGCCCTCCTCCTCACGACCCCTCACCCTCTCATGAGGAAATGCAGACAGGCAGGCTAGACTGCATGCCTTTCATGTTTAATGAACTTTGTCACATTGGGAATATCACGTGGTCATGCTCAGTGAGGCAGTAATGTGTAAGGGCTGGGCTGGAAGTTCTCAAGGATAATGCAGAGCTGACTTGATTCCAAGTTAGTCCCAGTGGTATCTGAAGGCTGCTATTCAGCAAAGAAAAGTCAGAACATAACACTGCACTTTAGTGCGCTCAGATTGACTCAAGGTGAAGAGAAATGCATGGCATAATTACTGCTTTTATGCATAATGTAACTTGCAGGTCCAGGTTCATTGGTCCAAAGAAATATTTATTTGTGTTTTTTGTTTGTTTGTTTGTTTGTTTGTTTGTTTTAAATTCATATATCAGAAATCCCCAGTGGCAACTATGAGGGGCTCAAGAGAATTAGCTTGAGCACATTCAGGAGCTTTCAAAGCCATCATTCAAAATGCTACTAATTAAAAATATATAGAAGTTTTGTAAGTCAGTCTTTCTTTTTATGTCCTCTTAGAAGCAGAAACAAAATCATTTCTGTACATAAGTGTATTTATAAGCCAATTTAAAGTAAACTTATTTTTTAGATTGTAAATAATACTATTAACATTTGAGATTCAAATTTATAATGTTATTCTGACAAGAATAGCTGCTGCCTAGCTTCTGACCACTTCTTGAGTTTTCATGAAATTGTATTAGAGATTTATTTAAAACCTGTAATAGGAGTTCTCAGGCGTTAACTCCTAACACCGTTGCTGAGCCAGCTCACGTATAAGCAATCCAAGAAAGACATTCTTGTTAGAACCCAGGTATTCTCCTGAAATGCATAAATGCAACAAAGCAATGAGCTGTTGGCAGGGCTTGAAATGCCTACCATATTTTTTGTTAAGTATTTCATTGTTGAAATTGTTACAACAGTTGGAAGGCAAACACTGTATTGTCTACAGAATATCAATGGCCTCCCCTGAGTTTGATCTGCATCAAATGGACATTTGATTGAGAGAAAAGTTTCATTTTAACATTTCAGATTTTTTAAGTGAACTATGTACTTTTTACTTGCATTTGGAACCATATATCTTTAGGGTAGTAGATAGACATATACTTCAATTTTTTCACATGGAATGACATCTCTGAAGAAGGAATTATGTTTTTTTGTCACATTTTGTGTGTAACCATAGTTACTAAAGAACTTTTTTATTGCTTTGAAAATATAAACATATGTATTGCCTTACTCCTCAAACATTCACAACTTGATATAAAAGATTTGCAAAAGTAAACGTGTTTTATGGGACTATTAGTTGCTTAAAATTAGGATGAAACCCTGTCACATCAGCTTGAGGCAAACCAGACTTGGTTAATTATATGCTTAACTTGTGGAGGGTTTAGAACTACAGCATGTAAAAGGAAATTAAAAAAAAAAAATACACACACACACACACACACACACATACTGAAAGATTATAGAGTTCTTCAGTGAGGAAATAACCAAAGTGATGTTCACTAGAATTATAAGCTTAAAAAAAACCCATTTTCATGGACAATTTATTTGATCCCTCACCAAACTTGATATCTTGGCCATTTCGACTTTACAAATAAGAAAATTGGGGTTTAGAGGGCTTGGGGATTTGCTAATAGTTGGTAGAAGAACTAGGTCTAGAGCTCCTAGCCAGATAGCAAATTAAGATTCAAATAAATGTTCATGTAAAAGCTTTTGAGTTGCTTCAGACTTCCCTGGCAAATATCCTCACTCACCAGAGGTTTCAGGTAAAGATTAAATTAAGTCAGTCCTGGGGAACTTTTTCCTGGCCACAGTGTTCCTTGAGGGTTCTGTATACTATTATCGATTGAGGGCAAGATTGTCACTTTGGCATTATTAATTTATATATAAATTTAACGTTACTAATTTATATATTTTTATAGGTAATTTATGTTAATGATATTATATTCGTATGTTAATTTATTATATAATTTTATTAACTTTATGCCAAGTATTTAGCACATAGCATGTAGTTAGTAAATGCTTGTTGACTGAATTAACTTGGCTGATACTGAAGAGGTGAAATAAATTCTGTTGGTAGGACATTATAAACACAATGGAAAGGAAGAATTTTTAGGAAAAGAGATATCACTTACTTTAGGCTCATGAAATATCCATTGATTACCTGAGTTGAAGGCAGTTCTCTGCAGTAGCTATAAGTTTCTCAGAATCCCTGTGATTGATTTATATTTCCAGGTTTCTTGGGGGTAATTCCATTGTGGGGATGTATAGCATACATAAGACTCCTCACATGCAGAGCTGAGGATGTGCCAGACTTTGGCAGACAGATAGACCCTCACACATATGGGTACAATCCTATGGGCAGAAAGCCCCAGTGAATGTATGGAAGGAGTCATACAGCAGCCATTTGTACAGACAGACACTTCATATAAACAGGATAAGCAAATATGTTAGACATGAGGCAGCAGTGACATTGGGTAAAAGGGATATATATATATACTCTTATGAGCTCAGGGTATGAATGGGTCACTCAGAACTTAGCGTCCAGGACAACTGGGACTGAAATATACAGATAAAATTTTATGGGGGGTGAGGCAAGTAGATTTTTAAAAAAAAGTAATTCTGATAGCCATTGGCTGTCATGGTCTTCTACACAGGATCTGAACATAGAATGATTGTGGAGAAATTACTTAATTATTTTTCAGTTTCATCATCTCTGAAATGGGAACAAAAGTATTCATTGATTCAATTATTTGTTCATCACTCATTTACAACCATTGTATGTGAAACACCTACTATGTACAAAGCATCCTCATTTTTAGAGTGATAATGAAAATTAAAAGAGACAATCACTATAAGGCCCAGTATCTGGCACAAAATGAATGTTCAATAAATGATTGCTGTTACTATTTTTTTGTACCTCCGAGAATTACAGTGCAGTCTTTCAAATTAATGTGAATATATGATTAATCCGTACCACACCCACCACCCCCCACAGTTCTGAGCAAGACTGGCCTCACACTAACCTTAACAGCAACTCCTCACAAACCATGGATTACAGGTCTTCTGTGTGAAAGTCTGGACCAGAATGTTAAAAACCTATTTTTTTTTTTCTGTCTCTTTTTTCGTGTCCGGCAACGGATCGCAACCCTCAGTGTCGCGCCCGTACCGGACCGGGACCAGCAACGGGATCGCAACCCTCGGTGTTGCGCCCGCACCTCGCTCAGCCAGTGAGCGGGAACCGGTCTGTATGTGGGATCCGAACCCTTGGCGGGAGCGCCGCCGCGCTCCCAAGCGGCGCACTGTAGCAGTACGCCACCGGGCCGGCCCTAAAAACCTATTTTTTAAAAGACTTTTTGTTATAGAGAGTGGGCCACTCAGCTTCCAATGAAGTCTTTTTTTTTTTTTTTCCTTTTTGTCTTTTTTACTGACCGGTAACGGGATCGCAACCCTCGGTGTCGCGCTCACACCAGGGACCGGCAACGGGATCGCAACCCTCGGTGTCGCGCCCGCACTGCGCTCAGCCAGTGAGCGGGAACCGGTCTCCACAGGGGATCTGAACCCTCGGCGAGAGCGCCGCCGTGCTCCCAAGTGGCGCACTCTCCAGTGCGCCACCGGGCCGGCCCCCAATGAAGTCTTTAATTCTCTATGTGTACTTGTGTTCCTCATCTTTGACCATAGCTGTTCTCCGAAAGGAATACATGATTCAGTTTACTTTTATTGACTTTGAATCCCTAATGCTAACCCAAAGGTTAATTATTAGGAAAGTCATAATGAACAAGTGTGTGATCCTCTGCAGCCCTCAGTTAAAAACAATTTTCTTCTTCCTTGTTTCCTACAGAAGAAAACCCGGAGATAATGCCCTTTCCCCCTTTACATCTCCTCTCAGCATACCCATTTTTAATGCTCATGGGTTAAAATATAATAATAGTTATAATTTGGAGTCTGTTAATCTTGGTGTTTCATAAGCTAGTCTTTTCTCTTTGTTTAGCAGACCATAAGGTGTGAGGGAGTGTTTGCTGCTGAGAAATGGGTTGCTGGTAATATTGGGCTCCAAATAAACAAAGCATCCTTGATAGTTTAGTTGTAAATAAGACTAAAAAATTCAAAATGAAGGCTAACATAACTTTCCTCTCCCTCTGCGAATGGATGCTCGGCTCACTGCCACCATTGTCCACAGAACGGCTACACACCTTTGCACCAGGCCGCCCAGCAGGGCCACACGCACATCATCAACGTCCTGCTCCAGCACGGGGCCAAGCCCAACGCCACCACTGCGGTAAGGCAGACACAGCTGCCCGTCTCCATGCCTTCTTCTTCCTCCTCTCTTGCCCTGGTGGCTTCTTGTCTGAGCTGAGTTCCCATACATCCTCCTTAAACAAGCCCCCAGGGCCTGGAAAGCCCCAGATTTTTGGAAAGCCTTTCCAGAAGTCAGTGTGACTTCCTGGGAGTGCCCTGGGAGGGAAAGCAGTCGGCTTGACTCAGTTGGCTGTCTCTGGAGAGTGGGGCCCTCCCTCCACTTGGGCTGCTGGAACGTGCTCTGCTTACAGCTGGCTCTCAGATGTGAGCACAGCCCAAGCCCCCCCCCCCCCCCCCCCCCCCCCCCCCGCCTTCTTAAGGGGGCACAGTTTCCGAGCTTCTGGCTTAGACAAAGCTCACTGGGACATGGAGCCATTGAAATGTAAACTAAGCGGTGCAATTAAACAAACTGGGATCCCTAGTGTCCTGGGCTGGAGCAGCCCAAATTGCCTGCTTGTGTTATTTTGCTGCATAGGGAGCTTCTGCACAGCTGTAGCTAAATATGTTACTGTGTTCTCTATGGTAACATCTTACCTGCAACAGATGGCCTGGCTTCTGATGAGGAATAAGTGTATCCGGTCTCGCTAACAGTTTTTGGAGGTATCATCCTCAATTCAGAAGGTGCTTTTCTGAGCACAATACAGTATTTGTACAAGATGTGTGATTACCTTAGGGTTAAAGCGTCAAGTGCTTCTTATTAAAAAGAGCAGGCAGATGCAAGCTTGTTGTGTTACCATGGTGACCTGGGCTATAGTCTAAAGAAGTTACAAAGACAGATTTAGATGTAATGGTAAAAACTAGTGATTTTCCTAAGCTGTGCCTTGTTTTGGAAGGAAGTGCTGGCTCATGCAGAGCAGCGGGTGATCTCATTGGCTCACTTCACAGTCCTCCCTCTCATTTCTCACTCTTTCTCCCTTTCACTCTCTCTTCAGAATGGCAACACTGCCTTGGCGATTGCTAAGCGTCTGGGCTACATCTCCGTGGTCGACACCCTGAAGGTTGTGACTGAGGAGGTCACCACCACCACCACCGTGAGTACAAGCGACTCATCAACTTCTGCCCTGTTGTCTAGGCTTTCCAGCCACGTACTTTTTCACTCACAAAGTGTTTGGAGCTCTTAGTTTTGAACTCCTTTTGGTGAATAGAACATGCGTGAAATATGCAGATGTAAATGTGTTTTCACAACTGATACAGCGGTTTTAGCTCCTTTTACTCAATATAAATCCATATAAAATGTGTGAATATAGTTTTATAATATTTAGTTCCTTTCTCTATGATTAGCTTTTTTTTTTTTTTTTTTTTTTTTTTTTTCTGGCTCCTCTGCCCTTTTCCTTTAGTTCTGTGTGACACCTACTGCCGGTAAAGCTGTATCACACTTCACAGAAAACTTATCTTAGCCGGGAGGTCAGGCCAGCCTCTAGAAAGACCCTGATTCTTCTGACACTGTGCTCACAACTAGGTCAAATGTACTCCCAGTAAGAACAGTTCACCCTTATTTTGCTGCTTCTTTCTGATTTTTATTTTTTATTCAAAAAGAGAATCGCATGTACTTAATTGGTAAATTTTGCCTGTATCATGAAAAAGTATATATTTACAATTTTTAATTTTCACTGTTTTGAATATGACTGCTGCTACTTTAGCAGAGAACAGCGATTATCATTGGTGTTTGCCAGAGAAACTCCAGATGAGTAAAGAACATGATAATAAAGAGTCCTAATGCTCTTGTGCCATTCTGTTGGAGCAAAGCTGAGAGGAGGCCTCCTGGGACAAGGCTCCTGGCTGAAAGTGGAAATACTGTTATATTTGCATTAATTTGTTTATTAACTTTTAACCTGAAGCATGGATTCTAAGAACAACAACCCTTTGTCTTTGTTAACTAGAAAAGTAGAACAGGAAAACGTTAGATATTCTACAGAGACAATAAGACCATGAATCAACAAACCAAGAATTCTGAGTGAGGTTCTAATAAATGCTGCAAGCTGGGAATGATGCATATAAAGTTTAGGAACACTTGGTTCTTTTGATAGACATGAGGAAAAAGCAAGGAATTTTGTTCTTTGGGCTGACAGTAAGTTCCTGTTGACATACATTGAAGTAGATGGAATACAGTTGGTTTAATGTGCAGTTTTAAATAGAGTAGAGTATGATTTATTAATGAACTGCAAGACAGACTGAATTTAGATGGGAGAGAATAGCACTGCTTGTTTTCTCAGGCAGAATCTTAAAACCTTTGGCCAGTACACCACAATATATTTAAATATTTCAAGTATAGCTTTAATAAATTATATAGGAGAATAACAAGTCTTGTCACTGCCTAGCGTCATACTGTCAGTCACTATATATGTCTAAATCTTAATGACTTTTTCTTACTATATGATTTCTTATACCCGGAAAGTCTTCACATTAAGGATGTGCGCATATATGCTACTTTATTTGGCGTCATTAAAACAGTGTGTACATCATGGATAAATGAAGCTTTTAGTGGCAAGATTGGCCAAGACATCTGTTCTTAGAAGTCATGTTTTCTGTCAACTTTTTTATCTTTTCTGAGAATTTCCTACAGAATGTACATTTTTACCAAGTTACCACTAGATGGCAAGCTTGTACCTCTTACTATCTTGGACCTGCTTTTTCTTCCCTTTATTTCATTAACCAATTTATTCCTTCATAATTAAATATAAAATATGTGCTTGGTTCTGTGCTGAGTGTTGAAGAGTCATCAGTGGTTAAAACATTACTCCTCCCCACAAGCAACTTACAGTGTAGTGGAAGGGGAGAATGACACTTATGCTTTGTAAGAAAATAAATTCTTTTACTTCAACAAAACTATGAAACTTACATATCCAGTTTCAAAGAGATCTCAGGTTCATAAGTATTACTTACAGCAGATGACTTTAAACATAAAGATCTATATTTAAAAACAAGAGCAATTAACTTTCTGTAATTCGTCTCTAAATACCCTAATTACTGTGTCTAAACAAGTTCTCAGATACCTTGTCAGAAATAAGCCATATAGTCTTCTCTCCATGACTTATAGCTAGGGGGGAGAAGGGTGAGAAAACTCCTTTTAGATTCCTCTGTGATATTTTTTCTTTTCTGGCAACTATTGTTCTCTACACTTTCTAGCTGAGCTTTGCTCCAACAAAAGTTACTGTACATAGAATTCTAGTTTCTAGGTGAAAAGCCAATAAACAGATATAAAACATAGCAGCATTTCTGCTTTCAGGTAGGAAGGCTAATAAGAAACTATTGTCCACATTAACTAAACAACTACCCTACCCCCTTTATCTAAATGGGTAGTTTTAGTGGATGCTACTCTCTTTGCTATTTGCTTCTCTTTGAATTGGTTTCTCTTACAATTGTGAGTTTATTTTGTGAAATGGAGTTTGGGGGTAAGGACTGGAAATGTGAATTTATTCCTGTCTATTATGGGGGTCTTCCTATATTATACTTCCTCTCTTTGAGAAGAGATTTTTGATTATTCTTTTTCCACAAAATTTCTTTTTCACATAGCATGTTCTTAATGATATTAAAAACAATTAATGTTTAGGATTAAACATATGCCCGGCATTGAGGGCAGATCTAGGATTCAAATTTAGGATGTCAGATTACAAAGCCCATTTATTTTGTCAAGTTAAGAAGCAATCTGGCTTTAGTGTGAGGAAACTGGAGGATCTGGGGGCAGCCTCATGTCAGAAGACCCCTCAGTGGCTGCAGCCCAGAAGACTGGCCACTGTCTGAGGCTGGCAGAGTGTCTTGGCAGCACTCAGTTTTTCCACATCACTGTAGCAGTACACATTGGGGCCATGGATGAGGTATGATCTGGGACTACTGGTGGAACACGAGTGGGGGCCGAGGGACTTTTCCACACACAGGGCCTTGTCACGCTTCTCATGAAGCCATGGAAGCTCTGTCCACATGGCTTGAGCTCCTGACTTCAAGTCCAGCCACTACAGCCACTGTCCTGAGGAGAAGGCACCAATGATAACATGACTTCCATTTCATGGGGATCCTGACCTACTTCTTCTGGTGCCCTGGTGGGAATCTACGCCATGCAGAGGTAGCAGAACAAGCTACCCCTTAGTACCCAGAAGCCCCTCACCTGCCATGATGTAGTACTAAGACCCAGGACAGGTAAAAGCTGCATCCACTGTCTCAAGGCTGATCCCAGGAGAGCTCCCAAGTTCCTTCTCCAGCCACTTTGGATAACCACTTACTAGGGCATAGCTCTCCTTTTCAGGAAGACATGTACCTGGGTGCCCAGGACCAGATAGAGTTTATCATCCCAGGAGAAGGCAGCATCTATGGTTGAAGGACCCGGGGGCCACTGGTGAGCAATGGGCCAGCTATGCCACCCATCCTGGCTGGTGTCCAGATACTAGTAGTGGGACCCTGTGGGATATCATAGGTAACTCCAGTGTTGATGGTAAAAGTCCATACATTGAGGAGGATAGTGTAGGATGCAGGAATGAGCCATGAGAAGGAAAGAATGCATACAGAGGCCAAGAAGGAAGAGGCCAGGTGAGAGGGAGAAGTAGAGCAAGACGGTCAGCAGTGTCAGGCATTGTGGCCCAGCTGGATCAAAGCCCATGTTCTTAACCACTCTGACATAACTAATCTTGTTTTTACTAATCTTAAAACTAGCTTAACAAGAATTTTGTGAAAGAACTGTTTTCATCTAATTTTCAGCAACAAAAAAACTTCACTTAAATAGTGCCCTTTATTGATTTCTGTAGAAGCGTCATATTCAATATCACTTTCTAACATCTACAGATTCAGTGAAAGTAATTTAGAACTCCTAACTGATGATAGCAAATAGCACATGTTGGGAAAATAGAATAATTTAATCAGACCCCCTCGCCTTATGTCCAGTTGGAGGTGGTGTGGTGCATTCTTTGTAAGTAAGTTGTGTGTGGGTGGAGTTAGTGCACATGGGCAGTGCCACCACTTGGCTGGTGTTGAGTCCCTTGGGCATCTGCCGCACATGGCCATGCTCTTGAACCTATGGCTCCAAGGACCCTTTTGGCTGGTTACATAGCTCATAGACCTGCGTGTGAGGGATCTGGTGACCCAACCTGGCGTGTGGGGGGTCTGGTGACCCAGCCTGGCATGTGAAGGGTTTGTGACCCAGTCTGGAAAATGGGCTTGAGGGGTCTGTGACCTCCAGAGCCAGCCCTAGCCTGACAATTGGCCCAGTCGGCAGGATTACCAGCAGGTAAAAGAGCACTACAGCACAAGAGACAATTTAATAATTATGTAAAATTAATTTTATTATTTAAACGCAGTGGTTGAATTACAGCTGCACAACTCACTATTAACGTATTAATTTTACATCGATTAGATTTGTATGATATGCCTGTTGAGCAGTTATGTGAGCTCTCTTTGATCATAGGAAGTTTCCTTTGCTGTTCCTCCTTCCACAGTTCTTTACCCCAAAGTATGAATGAAGTTATTGTGTAGAGAGCAGAGTAAGGTGGCAGTTTGTAAGGAGAAAGTCACCGCTTTAGAAATTTCTGAAATATTATGGAATCATGGTTTGTTTCCTTAACATTTGCTTTTCTAACTTTAATTTGTAAGATGCAGCAGAGGATATGAGACAGTTTAGTGTTCTCTTGGGATTACAATCATTGTATGTTTGCTGGAGTGAGCATTGGAGTGGTAGGGACACATTCTGGCAGCAGAAGCCAGCAAGCCCGATCTAGATCTACTAATGCAGGTTGAAAGAACTGTGAAATATGACCCATCCCTCTACTTACTAATCAGCTATTATCAATTATTTGTATTCTTTTTATAAGTTTGAAGTGTTCATGTTTTATGTCGAATATAATCACTGATATGGAGCATGAATTACCGAATAAACAACTAAAACAAAATGATATCATACTTACATTGTTATTTATACATTGAGGAATTCTTAAATAAGCAATTAAGAAAATGTAACTATTCTAAGTCCTAAATCTTATCTGATGCCATAAGTCAGTTAAAATGGAAATCATAAAAATGGCAACGCAATAAGTACACATAAAGTCATTTGATGCACATTTGAGGTGAAGCCAAGATTTTTTCTGTGAATTTAGGTCCATTGGTTAGAAGGGTAAATTGTCATTCTTACACAAACAATATCAATAATGAATACTATATTGTGTGTATGTATATATCCTATGATATCTCTCTTTATATATCTATATGTATTTATAAGTCTTGTTTATTTTCTTAAAGAGATATTATATGGAATGCAAAACCTTTTTATATTTTTGACGTTTTTTCCAATCTTATTATTGTCTCAACCACCTCTAACTGGGTATTAATTTTGTTGACTCACTTTTGTTGAGACTTTTCAAAGCATTTACTTTAGTTTTGATAAGAAAAAAATGCTATTTACATAATATTTAATTTAATTATAAAAGTTATATTAACGTATATGATTGCTATAAATAGGTTTGGACACAAAACAAGTTTAGCCTCTAACTCCACTGAAGGGAGCGGATGGGTGTGGCCATTAGGAGGTGGCATACTGGCCAAGGTCACTCACTGGGCTGTGGTGGCTTGGTGAATATGCGGTATAAAGCAAACTGCGGTAAAAGGAAGTGGTTGACTGAGGGGTTGGCAAAGAGAATGTCAGTTATGCACACTTTTTTTTTTTGCAAAGAGCAAACCAGATATTATCCACCACTTATAAAACACCATGTTAAGAATTTTTTTTCTACACTTTTCCCCTATCATGATAAATAATAAAAACTAATTATTAAGTCTTCTTTCCATCTATGATGTCCTTTTTGTTTTTCCAAATTATCTGATTTAATTACATCCCACTAAACTTGTGCATAGTGCACTACTCATTTAAACTTTTAAAATTGTTTCTAATCTTGACCATAGCTTCTTAGATTCTACAGCAGAAAAAGATGCCCATGGTTATTTAATTGTGGCCTTGTGTTCTGTGTACTATTCAGATGCAGTTGCATAAAGCCATGTTTATGTTTCAGTAATCAAGGTGTCAAAGAACACTTTGTTTAAAAGTGAAATATATATTCATTTCTTATTACATTACTCATGAGTAGGAAGACTTATTTGTCATCCATTCAACAAATATTTACTGATGATCTTCTAAAGGTCAAATACCACATCATGCGTAAATGCGTACTGTATTTACTACATTGCGTATCGAGGCTGTTTTTAATATCAATACAGAAAAATATTCATGACCAATATAACCATTGCGTGTTGCTTTTTTGTTGTCACATATATTTACTGATGCTAACTCTGATAGCATTCAATGACCAAACTAAAGCAAATTACTTATTTCCACTTTCGGAAGTACAAAGAAAGTATTAGTCCCATTATCGGCATCTATGAGTAGAAACTGAGACTGCCAGGAAATATAACTTAATCGTTTAAAAAGTATTTCCATCAATTATTTTCAAATGGAGAAGGCTCTTCTTGTGCAAATGTTTACTATGAAGGACAAATACTCTAAAACATTTCTGCAAAAATGGACTTTCTGGTGTAGTCTAACACGGTATATGCATCCTTTCACATTTTGAATCACTTTATTTGTCCTTAGATACTTATTAAAAAGTTTCAAAAAAAGTTTAATAGGATGTCATAGTAGGATGGTCTCTATCCAATATTTTAAATGCAAATAATTTTTCTGCAATTTATACACTTTCCCTAATACAGGAAAATGAGTCTCAAATTGAGCTGCACAATAAACCCACCTGAGGAACTTTTAAAAAATACCCCGGGCCCTACTATAGCTGGGTCCTATCCCCAGGGATTTAATTGGTCTGTGATGGGACCCAAGCAACAATGTTTTTTGAATTCCTCCAATAATTCTAATGTGCAGCTAGAGTTGAATACCACTGATACAGAACATAGGTTATAATTTATCTGTATTAAATTTATACATAAAAATTTACAGTATTAATATAACAGTCAAAAGGCACATTGTAATAGTCTTCAGTTCATTCACTAAACATACAAATACTCACCGACCGACCACCTACTATTCTCTGGATCTTTGGATAGAAGCTTCTGTCTTTCCTGCAGTGTTTAGTTTGCTTTCAGTGATTAAGACACTATAGAATTATTTAAACATCACCAGAAATATGCAGGCAAGCTGAATTAACCACCTAGTCTCCAATTGTGCCTTCATCTGAATACGAATAATACTTTCGTTACTTTCTCAGTTTCTTTCTCTTCTTTTAACTGAAATTCCACCCAAAAGATAATTTATTTAGTCATTATGTGAATTTTAAATGTATTTTTTGCATAATTTTGTATCATCAATTTTTCAATGTTTATTTGAGAAGCACCTACTATGTTCCAGGTTCTGTAGAAACCATCTTCTCTTCAGTGACTCCCTTTCTTCTGTGGGAGGTGGATAAGCAGATGTGGTGCACACATTGTGCGTGATGTGGTGCATGCATTGGGCGTGATGTGATACACACGGGCACTAGAAGCACGTGGCCACAGGGAGACATAGTTACACAAATAGACTCAGGGAGGCTCAGGGAATGTCTCTCCCAAGAAGTTGCATCTAATATGAGCCAATATGAGCCAAGAAAAGAGGGGAAAGAAGATTCCAGTAGAGGAAAGAATACGTGGAAAAACTAAAAGGCACTAAAACACATGACCTGTTAAAGGAAATAAAGCAGTTCAACGTGGTTGTGGGGAGGGGTGAGACACGAGGCCTTGCTACCTCTCCCTCTCACTGCGTCACCAGGAGTCTTCTGAGCCAGTTCATTCAGTTTTGTTCTGAAGACAATAGGGAGCTACCCAAAGGCTTCTGCAGTATCACATTAAGGTTTAATCCCTCCCTCTTACCATACAGATACCATGCATGTATATATTCAGAATGACTCACTTGAATTTAATCAATCAGTTAAATTTTCTGGTAAACAAGTTTGAAGTTCTCTACTGCTTTTGGAAAGAAGGAATTGATGATAAGGTTATTACAGCCAATCAAACAAGTCTCTAATACGTATCTGACAAAGCTTAAAAAATGAGACAGGGCTGGCCTGGTGGCGCACTGGAGAGTGCCGCTTGGGAGTGCGGCGGCGCTCCCGCCAAGGGTTCGGATCCCACGTGGAGACCGGTTCCCGCTCACTGGCTGAGCGCGCACACCGTGGGTTGCGATCCCGTTGCCCGGTCCCTGGTACGGGTGCGACACCGAGGGTTGCGATCCCGTTACCGGTCAGTAAAACAGACAAAAAGGAAAAAAAAAATGAGACAGCCTATTTATTGTACTTTGGGCTCTGGTTGAAGATTTTACTCTTTTTCATAGAATTACTCTTTTAAGGTTTTTCCTAACAATGGCTATCAGTGTACTTAATACATTTTCAATGCACAAACTGGAGATATGACTCAGACTCAATAGTCTTTAAGTGATATCTAAAGTCATGTGATTTGGATTTTTATCTTTTTTTTTGTACATGTGTCTTATTTATCTTTATTACTTTAATTATTTTTAATTCAAAATATTCTGACATTTACTTGTATACATTTATGGAGTACGATGTGTTGTTTCAGTACCTGCATATACTGCACAATGGTTCACTGAGGGTAGATAGCATAGTGGACTTATTTATTTATTTATTTAAATTGGCAAATAAAATTGTACATATTTATGGAGTACAACATGATTTTTGATATATGTATACATTGTGGAGTGGCCAAATCAAACTAATTAACATGTTCTTTAGCTTACATACTTTTTCTTTGTGGTAAGAACACTTAAAATCTACTCTCAGCAATTTTCAAGTACACAATATATTGTTATTAACTATACTCACCATGTTGTACAATAGATCTTTTGAATTTATTTCTTCTGTCTAACTGAAATTTTGTATCCTTTCATCAACATCTCCCCCAGTGCCCCTTCCCCCTCCCTCTCCAGCACCTGGTAACCACCATTCTACTCTGCTTCTATGAGTTCAACTTTCTTAGATTCCACATATAAGTGAGATTAGGCAGCATTTGTCTTTCTGTGCTGGCTTATTTCTATATTTTCTTTTTAATCACTGTGGTATCCCTGGTGTGTAAAACAGTGCCTAGCATGCAGCAGGCACTGAGAATGTTTCTTGAATGCATAAGTGACTACAAAGTTCAGATGATATCAGAGGATAGGGTCTAGGAAGTCCTGGTAGCCAGCCTCAACCCACACCATCCTCTAGCAGGTTCTTGGCTCCACCACAGGAAAGAATTCAAGGACACAGTCACAGTACAAAGTGAAAATAGGTTTAATGCAATGGGTAAGAAGTATAGGATTCATGGGGAAAGTGCGACCTCGCTCCAGAGACTGAGCAGGGTCTGCACCTAGTTTAATATGAAAGTAAGTAATGCACACTTAACGTTTAGTACAAAGTATAGGCTGGCTCAAGAGCGTGAGCAACAGCTCCTTAGCAATAAGCTTAACACAAAAGTAAAGTATGCACACCTCTCTTGGCAAGGTGCAGGTAGGCTCCAGGAAAGCAAGAAACCAACCACAGCAAGTCTGATGCAAAAGTAGGAAGTTCACATTTATAGACAAAGAGTGGGCTGGCCTCAGGGTGGACAGCAGCCTGCTAAAGGCAAGTTTGGTACAAAAAGAAATACACACCTCAGGTGAAGTGCAGGTGGGCTGTAGAGAAAGTGACAGCAGCAGCCCCACCTTCTCTACGTGGATTTGACTTTTATAGTTTTTCTCTCTGATACATATTGATGCTATCTAATGAATATTTAACTAAGGGGGTGGTTCCCAGTTATGTAACATAGTCTTGCACATGCTCATTTGGTTTCTTTTTAGAGCCCATTCAGCAGTTGAATTCCAACATATCCACTGGAAAACACCTAGAATATTCAGTGCTCTCCAGCGTGTCTAGCAGAAAGTCATTCAAAGGATAAACTCCCCTCTACTAAGCATGCTCAGTTCCTAGGGTTATATAACCCATCTCCACTGAGCATGCCCAGACACTGAATTTACATAAGCCAACCCCCTGAAGTCTCAATTTCCCCATGTTGGTGCCAAAAATAGGTCCAACTAGCAACAGTAACTTTCCTCTAGGGGAGGGCCTAGAAGGAAGGGCCTGAGACCTTGGGAAGTGGCTTGAAAACCAGAGGTGTGTCCTGAAACCCAAACCCATGGAAACTGAGCACCTCCTATCTCACAGAGGCCTTTCATTTTTAAGACAAATTTAATATTAATTTCAATAATAATAATAATAAATTATGGGGGGGAGGGAGATAAATGAAGCAAGAGAGGAGCACAGAGATGGAGACAGTGAGAGATTGCTAAAAACATCAGCCAGTGAGTCAGAGAAACAGACTGAGAGAGGGAAATGGAAAGATCTCAGAGAAAAGATGGACAGAGTCAAGCATGGAAAAACCTGGTGGGACCCCAAGATTTTTGAGGAGACCAAGACTGAGAAACTCATAGAAGAGTCAGAAAGAGAAATTGGGAGGTGTGTATGCCAACAGACCAAAAGATGGTGTATCTAAACTCTCAAATATCAAATAATGATGATGGTCAACCAAGGTATTTCTTTTAATTAAGAAAAATAAAATGATAAAAAAAAAAAGATGAAACAGAGGCAAGCAATGGAGCATGCTACCTGGGGTCCTGAGATGGGGCTGCAGGCCAGACCTATCCTCTCCCACAGCCAGGCAAAAAAGGAGCACAGTAAACCTATACTGGTTAAGAAAGTTCTCCAGAAGATAGACCAATGCAGCATAATACCTACCACCAACCTCCTCTCCCTGAAAGAGAAATCTCAAATGTGACACACAACAGAGGACACATACCAAATCACATCAGAGAAGAAAAGGCATTGTAAATCAGTCCTGAAAAATGAGCAAGTCTAAGAAGAATGTCTGTCCCATTGTCTTTCTGTTACTTTCTCTTTCTCAATAATCAATAACAGTATCTCCCCATTCAGTATGTCACATACAAATATGATGGCTCTTTTGATTACCCTATGAAAATATGTTGTCAATTCTTTGTATCCAATAAACTTTATTCTTTAAAAAATAATAATAAAAAATAAAGACACGAAACAAAGCTAATAATAATAATAATAATAAATTGTGGTATCTAACATATGTATGTCAAGCACTATTCTTAGAACGCTTGCCTATATTGTTTCATTTAATCTTCATAACAATTTTATGAAGTACTATTTATTCTTATCCTTGTTTTATAGATGAGTAAATTGAGGCACAGAGAGGTTAGGGACTTGCTAAGGCCTCATAAGTAATAAGTGATGAAGTTAGAATTTGAACCCAGGCAGCTGGACTCCAGACTCTGGTCTCTGAACCTTACACTGTACTTCAGGAGTGGAAGGCAGTGGGTTTGGCAACTCTGGAGTGCTATCATGAAAAGCAAATAAGCAGCAAACCAGAATTGTAGCCTACTGAAATACCATAAAGATGACTGAGTCCCTACCGTTGATCCTCTAATCCCAGAAGAGATGTGTCATATTTTCTCCCTAAATAGTTTATGTGGTTCATATTGTTTACAGCTTCTTTCCGAATGGCTTTGCTTTTAATAAATTGCATATGTTCATTGCTTCTTTGTAAAACTTTTCTGGAAACATTACTCAGTTCATTTTAGGGAAGTCATGAAAATATTAATCTACTTTCTCAATATGACTAATTATTAATGCCATTGCTAAACAATTTCCTTTTCAAATGGGAACTCAAAATAATGACCTTTCTCTTGTACAACTTCACTGAAGTAAACGATGTTCTGAAAGAACATTTATCTTCTGAAAGAACAAATGAGTTTACGTAAAAGAGAATGTGTTTCCAAAGTATACACGTGGAAAAGATGGAATGTTCAGGGCCTGATGGCTTGCTGCTGCTATTGAGTGTGGCCTCCTCTGTGATTCTTTGCATCTTTCGTTTGGTTTTGTTTTTAACTTGAGCATTAATGATTTTTGTCTTTCCAGACTATCACGGAAAAACACAAGCTAAATGTTCCTGAGACGATGACTGAGGTTCTTGATGTTTCTGATGAAGAGGGTAAGACTCTTATTCAGTCATCTGTGATCTGTCACATTTTTACACAGGGACAAGCCATCCTTTTTTTTCAGGGAAGAAGCCGGTGCTGTGGATGACAGCATCATAACATTTAGTCACTTCACCTTTGTTTCAGTACATTTACTTTTGCCATGGAGTGGAGAGAGACTCTGATTAGTGTATTTCCCCCTGGTAGTATCTTTAATGTCTATTATATAACAGGACTTAGAAAAGGTGAAAGAAACTGGAAACTGACCATGTGTTACAATAGATACCTGATAATACAATTACTATGTGTTTTAATTATGTTAAAATATACTTTTTGTTCAAATACCTAAAGTAAAGACCTTAAGGTATAATACTCCATTAGTGGTATAGTGAGAAATCTCTGCTTTCAGATTGATTCGGATGTACAGAATATATTTTAAATCCACAGGAAAAGAGCCTTAGAGAAGGTTAAAAAATAGCACAGCAGCAAGCAGTGCAAATTCAACATAAGAATGTAATTTTTTAAATCAGAAAATATGCCCCCTCTAGTTTTACACTGGATAAAAATCATCGAAGGCAGTGGATTTCAAAGTCCTGAGAAACCTGTTTTTCTAAAAGGAGCCCTCGGGACAGCCTGGGGTGGAAGTGGAGCTAGAGATTGGGCCAGTGGATTCTGACTCCTTGCCTCTACTTCAACTGGAATAGTTGACTTTTCTTAGTTATGTATTTTGAATTTTCATGCAGTATTCCACTTGAACAAAAAATCTGCTGCTAAAAAATCATGAAAGCAGCATATAAAAGATGCAACTGAGCTTTAATAGTGCAGCTATTCATCAAATGTACACTACTGAAAAATTATTACCATATAGATGTACATGGAAAATGTATATGTTTGAAAAATTGTTGCCATAGAAGGGTAACACTAAGCCAAATACTAATTTATTTTATGGAGAAATATTAAAGATATTTCTTTAGGCTCTTCAAGATAAAATAATACAGTAAAACTTTTCATTGAGATGTCCTTATTTGGAACCAATTTGTTAAATAAGCTATTGTTAATAGGCATGGAGTTGCCTCAGCTTTTATAAAAGTTTATGACAAGAATGAACAAATGTTGGATCAGTGTATTATTATGAGTAAATTAAAAGATATCGCCAAAGCCAGCAGTTCCAACTATTTATTATAATTTTGTGTTCTATCATAATACTTGCCAACTAATTTTCAGCATTCACGTATGCACACTATATTTTGTTTTGTGGGATCATCTTTCTTATCTTCACTCATATGTTGAACAGCTTTTAAACAGTTTGGTGACCACTTTATTGATGGGGAAGCACTTAGTGACTCAGGTACCATTACAGGAAATTATTGGAGTGAAAGCTTTCCTTTGCTTTAATTTTTCTTAAGTAGATAGAAACAATTTGCTTAATATTTAAATCTGCATGCCTAATATTAATCTATTTCTTTTGAAATAGCATGTGTGATATGGATGGAATTGTACATGTGTGCATTTGAGTGTGTGGATTTTATTAACTTGAAAGCTTAAAGCCATGCTTATACTGTTAATGGTTTTGCAACCATTATTGAGACCTATTAACATAATTGCATTATCTGATAAACATTATATAAATATTTTTTCCAAAACTAATAACTTTTCTTGTAATATAAATTTAGAGAAAAAGTAATTCTTTGCTAACTTGACACTGAACTAGCATGAACATGTTATTAACTACATTAGACTGCTTGAAATGAATGCAGTACATTTTATCCCTCTTGGATGAAGATATATTTTAGGTGTGGTAAATATAGATTAAATTAATAGTTATAATATCATTTTTAATGGAGCTAAGAATAGAGATAATGTAACCTTCAAAAATTATTTAGGACAAATTTGTCATTTAGGGTAAAAATGAATAATATAAAGCGTTCTTCTAGCAAAAGTTTCCAAAGTATATGTGGTACCACTTTAAGCAATTCTATTACCTGAAAATGTAAATTCAAAAATCAGATAAATTAGACGATTATTATTTAATTTAAAAATAGCTCTTTATTTACAAAATAATTATTAAAGAATTTCGTTAGCTAGTGCACTTAATTTATTTATTACTGGGTTTATAGAAATTCCATTTATATAAAACAGCTTCTTGAATTTGCCTATTGCATAAAATGAGATCTAGCTATAATATTGTGTATTTTCTATTAAAACTGTTATATATTAAAAATTATTAGTGTAAGAACCCTTGATTTGAGAGGAATATTGGATAATGATCAAGAATATCTTTTGTAGTAAGAGAAGTTTTCCATATTTAGAAATACCCAAAAATTTAATAACATTTTTTTCCCAAAAGGAAATTCAATTTGAATAATTTTTATGTAAGAGATGCATTTGAATATTGTCAAGTAACTTCTTCCTGCAAAGAGTTAGTATAAAGGAAGTTGGCTGGTTGACATTGCCAACCCTTTAATGTTTTGTGCAGTTTAAATGTTTTCATGGAACCTGCTGTCATCCATGTGGACACAGTGCAGCCACATGCACTAGCCACTCCCTGTTTCCTCTGCAGCATCTACCATTTTAATAGTGTTATCAGTTGTCAGTACCCCAGACAGTATTCAAGCTAAGTATAGATGTTCTCTCAGGCTAACATGCTAGATATTAAAGCAATCAGCATTATCGACTCATGGGCCAGTCAACAAATAGTGAATGTAGTGTTCTTGTGTGGAAAAGTCTGTAACTGGTACCACAGGAGAATCAAAGGTAAACATGGGGCATGGCTTTAAGGAGCAGATGTGGAGAGATAATGCATAAATTAAAAGAAGTATAATTGAAGGTACTACATCATCAGTTTTTCATGTCCGCTTGGGGAGATCAGAAGTTGGAGATCCATAGCACAGTCTCCTGGACATGCTGAGAGATGAGAGATTAATTAGAGGGTGACACAGGTTTTAGGAAGCGGGGAAGGAAAAGTATGGGAAGCCCAGAGATAGGAAAGTGCAAGAGAGAGTGACAAAATAATCCAGTCATTCAGTTTGGCTGATGCATGAAAACATATGGGGCTCAACTGGGGAGGGTTTGAATTTTTATCTTAAAGGGGAAAAGTAGGATAACTTAAAGATTCCAATTAATGATTGAAACAGTTAGATCTGTTTTTATAATGATTAAACCAGCAGTGGTACACAGAAGTGTATTGGAAAGAAACTGGAAGGAAGGAGATATCTAAGAGAAAGCATTTACTAAACATCTGTAAGGTGAGGTGCATTGTCTCATTTAATCCCCATAGCATCCCAGAGACATAGACTATGGATTTTCCCCCATATTTTTTTCAGGTGAGGAAAGGCTTGTCTGAAGGTAAGAGAGATTAGGCTTAGAGACATTAGTAGTTTGTTCAATGGTACACAGCTATTAAGTCGTGGGTGTCTAGACATAGTATAAAACTGTGGTAATAACTTGGTCATGATATAAATAATGTCCTGATGGAGGGACATGGCAGGTAAATGCAAGGAGAAAACAGAAATGGGAAATTCGGTCTAAGAGAATTGTACTGTCCAGACTTAGCCAAAGCTTTAAATGGAATGCTCTGCATCATTGTAGGATCATGAGCTGATCCCTGTCTTTGCTGACTCAGCTCCACAGCCATAAATTATAATATAGTGGGGCTCAGGGATTATAAAACCATGTAAACAAAATGCCTGTAGAAGTGTGACTCACGTGTGCCTTACTCTTTAAGATCCATGAGTGGATGATTTGTGCACACTTCTCCACCAGTGCTCTGGAATGACATGGCCTAATAGTCAAGAGAAATGCAGAATGGCTAAGTGTTGGGATGAAACGTAGAAGCACCATCTATCTTCTCCTTTGATTCACTTCATCTATGAACACTTGACACTTAGCGAGGCTTCTCATCTCAGGTTTCAGTCCTTTCCCCATGTCTCAGCAGAAATAGTACTTGTATGAGAGGGAGGGGGCTCAGTGTTATTTCAGAGAATCTCCTTCTTGCCAGCATCGGGGGGGGGGGGGGTCAGGAGGGAGAACCCTTGGGATCATTTAACC